>NC_035444.2:1175954-1475954 GCF_002127325.2 Helianthus annuus
GCGCATATACGCTTGAACTCGGCCTTCTCCTTGGCCAGTTGCTCTTCCACATTATGAAGTTTCTTTTGCAGGCCCTCGCGACCCCACTCTTCAGCTTTCCTATCAGCCTCAAACTTGGCTCTCTCCTCATCAAATGTGGCCTTAGCCTTCTCAAATTCACCAACACGTTTTAGCACACGTTCTCGGTAAGCCTCCCAGTCGGCGCGCTCTCTGACCATTGTTCGCCATTCACGAACTATCTGATGGTTAGCAGATCGAGCGTTAGCCTCGGCAAGAATGTAAGTGCGATACAACATTTCATGCGGCTTCGCCTTTTGACGGTTAACTTCGCCAGGAGTGAATTGGTTCAAGTACCAATCGCGAGAAGGACCAAATTCAACAAATGTATCCTTCTGCCTTAAGCTCCAAGGGGCTTGATGAGGAGCATCACCACGTTCCTCTTCAGTATAAGTTTTATAATATATGTCCCCGACGGTATCCTTCGCACCTATCACATTGGGGTTATAGCCCCCAGCTCCTCCAGAGCTTGCACCACTAGACACATAGCGCCCTAACCCCTTAGAGGTAACAATCGGCGCAGCAGGGGGAGGTTTTGGGACACCAGACTGCCCTTGAACAGAAGACTGATCGGCAGCTCTTTCTTTCCTCGCCTCTTCCGCCTTCCTCTGCCTATCCGCCTCCTCCCTCAGCTTTCTCTCCTCTTCCGCTTTCCTCTTCCTCTCCGCCTCCAGCTTTCTCTCCTCCTCCTCCTTCCTCTTTTTCTCTTCCTCTTCTTTGCGCTTTCGCTCTTCAGCGTTCTTCTGCGCAGCAATCCTACTCTCTTCTTTCCTCCGATCCTCTTCTGCCTTTCGCTGCGCTTCAGCAGTTTTCGCAGCATCACGCGCAGCAGAATCGGAAGGTTCAGTGGCAACCTTAGGTCTTTTCGTGCTGGGTTCAACAAACTTAACCCCCTTTTCAGGGGTCTTCTTCTTGATCTCTACAAAAATAAAGCAAACGCACTTGAGCAAAAGGAGGTTAAATTATAAAGAAGGGAGATAAGAGCATACCAGGAGAAAACTGGTATAACGAGCGCAACTTGCTTTTCTTCCCAACAACGGGAATAACAACTGAAACAGGCGCAGAGGCCATACCAGTTGTCGCCTCGCTTCTACCCCTCTTTCTTCCAATCAACGGGGCAGTCTCTTCTTCCTCTTCTTCTTCATCCTCAGGTTGAGATGGAGTTGCGTCAGCATCCGGGTTACGAGAACCCGCGCTCCCAGAGCCCTTTGACCCACCAGCGCCAGTCTTTCCCATAGCTGCATATGATAAACCTTCATAAGAGTCACTGATTATCACGTAATCGTCTAAGTCACGTTGCCGGAGGCGAAGCGTACCTTTGACAGCAGCAGTAGTTGCGCGACTGGCGCCAGGACCCTTGCTGGTCACTTCAACATCCGCCTTCTTTTTCTTCTTCGAAGGTTTCTTCTTCTTCTCCTCTGGGTCAACCCCCAGATCGCGCAACACACCTGCAAAGATTTTAGGCAACGAACTTAACTCGCCATTCGAAGACCCTACTGACTCCTCGCTGGAAAGATAGAAAGTCTCTTTCCCAGCAGAAGTCACAGAGCGCAACGGACGAGGTTTAGGATATTGCGCACCTTCAGTTGCATCCGGCGGCGAGGCGAAGACGTCAGCAGGAGGAAACATGAAGTTCCCTTTTATCTGGTCATACCAGCCTTCCTCATCATCGCGCAGAGGGCGAACGCCCATGGAGCCACCAAAGGCTGGGAAGGCAGCCTGATAGAGTTGCGTCTCTACACAACAAAAACAAAGTATAAGAAACCAGTTAAGTGAATGTACTCGGAAGCAAAACAAAAAGGGGGAAAGTATCTAACCTTGATCCCCGATCTTCAAGACCGGGAGTTCCCTGCTACTAGGTGACCACTGGTCACTCATCTTGGCAGCAACCAGAACATTCTCCCCAAATACCCGGTTAGGGGTTGCGGTAAGCTGCTGATACCACTGAGCAGACTTCGGTATAGGAAGGTCCTCCTTTGGTATAACCTCGGTCCATTCCCTAAACGGCATAGCTATTGGCAAGACTTCCTCCCGGATGAAGAAGAACTTGGGTTTCCAGTCGTGGAAACTCTTGGGAGGATTCAACAAAATCTTCTTAGCCGTACCACGGCTAGCAAAAGAAAAGAACCCCATTGTTCTTTGCAGTTGATAGAAGACACGAAACTTATTCACCGTCGGCTCAATGCCGTGAGATTGACACAAGAACTCAAAGTGCCTCACCCTCACCATCCCAGGTGGGCTTAACTGTGAGATATGAAACTTGTAGTAGGACAATATGCTACCAAAGAAGTTAGTCGCCGGCAGCCGGAAGTTTCCTTGAAGGAAGAAGTCTTCGAACAAAGTAATGTAACCGGGTGGGGCATCAGCCGCGGTCTGACCCTGAGCAGGGTACCGGGCATCCCACTCCGGTGGAAACCTAAAACTTCGAACGATCTGTTCGAATAAACCTAAGTCCCATCTCAGGACTGGGACTGGCCCCTCCTCACTAACAGGAGCTTCTTGATGTTCTTCACTCATATTTCAAGAAAAAGCTGGAAAAAACTTGAAGAAAGTTTGAAGATTTGAAGAAAGTTTGAAGAAGATGAAGAACAATATGAAGACTCAAAGAGAAAAAGGGAGAAGAAACGAAGAGAAAGTGAATCTCTCACCTTTCTCTTCGGATATATATACCCATCGCATTTAATGCGATGGGTAACCGTGCCGCACTCGCCGCAGGGGCAACCAACGAGAGGTTGCCACGTCAAGCGGAAAAGCAGGGACGACGGTTACCACGCGCGCGTGGCATCCACTCTCCTGACATGAAGTGCAACCGCCGCAGGCGGCATGATGACATCCGTGCCAGGGGTCAACTCAAGCGTCGCTCTCAGCGACTTATCTCACCAACCTGTCAGAGGTTCAAATTTCGAAGTTTCCCGCCATAAAACGTGCAAGTAACTTCATGCAGAAGTCACAAGAATCGCGCCAGATATACGTAAACTACTAACACCTCGCGCGATTAAAAGGACAAACAAGATATCACTCGACACCTGCCTAGTACCTGCGCATCGAAAACCACAGTTTCCTACATGCGCCTTACAAGTCAAGACCAAAAGGACAACTTCCCCTTCTCTTATTTTTATCAAGTCCAGAGCTCCAACCACTTGCGTTGCGCATGGTGCAGCACTGGACTGGGGGGACTTGAAGGGGTATGGTCCCAAAAAGTCGCGCAAACCTCATAACAGGTTGCACGTGAGACCATACTCCTTAGCATAACAACTTGATAATAACAGCCTCGCGCAACTTACGTCACATTATGACTTAGCCCCGCGCGAGGAAGAGCACATAATGAAGACAGATAGCAACACTTAGCATGAAAACAATGGTATAAGTGAACACACTAGCCCCGCGCGGGTTAGTCGCCACCAAGCAAAGTCATCTTCATAAGAAGACGCGCTGTTACCTACAGAGGTACACAGGGTACGAGTGGCAGGAAAAAGAGCCAATGAACGTCCAGCAGGCTCTGTTCAATCGTGCGCCACGATCTTCTGACGATAAGTACACAAGGACGCCTACACGGCACCAATCAAGAGACGGGGACAACTGTCCCACGATCTCCACTTGTCTGCTGATGACAGAAGGGACAACAAGGCCGACAACAATGACACGTGGCTCCAATCAAGGTGCGCCAGCACCGACGAGCATCTAGAAGCCACTAAGCAGTCGAGGCCAGCGAGGCAAAGAGCATATTCGTTGTCCGTTTCTGGCCCAAGGCCCATCAGCCCACAACCTCTTACACCACTCTGGCTATAAATAGAGAACTCCATCCCTCAGGTTATTCATTCTATTCTCTCGGCTCTCACTCTTTACTACTTAATTACTCTCAAAGCAATCGCTTATTCTCACGCCGGAGCCCGGTTAAGAGGGAAACCCCCACATTCCCCTCTTAACGAGTAACGGTGTTCTGTTTTGCAGGTTGAGTAACCAGTCGGAGCTCAAATACCTAAAAGAAGATTAACCTCCATGAAAGGAACATAAACCCATCTAATTAATACCTTAATTAGATCTCTGTTTCTTCACAGTGAGACCCCCGGCTCGATAGTAGTTTTGCATCAAGCCTTGGACATAAGGCACATAACACTCAACAATTGAGACAACTGCCGATTAGTGCGTGTACCCTCTGTCTTTCGGCTATCAACGCCACCACATGATGCATGATTAACCAGCCCCCTCTTTTAATGTTATTTTCACGAAATTAGTAAAATAACATTAAAATTAGTGCACTTCACTTTTAGCCCTCCCACCCCCACCCCAGCGCCCACACATATATACATTATATGCGCATACCGCAAGCGGGCGTATTTTTGTTAGTTTTTGGAGCAAGATTGAAAAGTGGAAACAAAATGCTTGCTTAACTTGTTATTTGCCTCTTTATAACAATGAATGGTGTTTAACATTCGTGTTTCATTATTCAGGTATAATGCAATGATCTATGATGCACTATCAACCCTCAAGGATCCAAATGGATCAAGTACTAGTGCAATCGTTTGTTTCATTGAGGTAATCATTAATTCAATCAATATATGATTCTTGAAAATCATGCTGATAGCATTAATGGTTTACAATATCCGTAAGTGATTCTATTATTATATATGTGATATGCAGAAAAGGCATGAGGTACCCCCAAATTTTAGGAGGTTATTAACTGCAAGGTTACGAAGGCTTGTTGCACAAGAGAAACTTGAAAAGGTGATTTTTTTGTATGTTTGCCTAAAACCATTGTGTATGACTCGTTTAATTGTTAAAAGAGTAAAATGTCATCTTCGTCCCTGAGGTTTGGCTACTTTTGCGACTTTCATCCAAAGGTTTGTTTTTCAGCATCTGGATCCAAAAGGTTTTGAAGTCTTGCCATTTTCATCCGACTTGGTAACTCCGTCCATTTATTAACGTTAAGTCATGGGTATTTTCGTCTTTTAGATGCTTTTTGTGATGATAAAAGGGTTTGGGTGGGGAGAAAGTCAACAGAGGTGGCTCTTTATATCTTATAGTGTTTTTATTTTAGTAAAAAAAATGTCTAAAAAGACGGAAATGCCCCTCATTTAACAGAGAAAAATGGATGGAGTTAACAAGTTGGATGAAAATGGCAAAATTTCAAATCTTTTGGATCCAGATTAGGGCTGGCATATCGTGTATACCCGTACACGACACGACACGGTAAGACATGATACACGAAATCCTATACACGAACACGACACGATATACACGAAGTTTACCTGTTAACACGACTGTTCGACTATTATACAAGAAAATTACCTGTTAATACCTGTTAACACGAACACAACATGCTATCTGAGAGTTACAAATGGAGTTTAGGGGTTTTATTTTTTTGAATTGAATGAGGAATGAAAATAGAAAGGAATTAAGGAACCCACACGCACATGGCTGATGAGTTTTATTTAATTTAATTTCTTATCGTGTACTAGCGGGTATTAACAGGTAAACAAGTATTTAACCTGTTTATACACGAAAATTAACAGGTAATCTCGTGTCTACCTGTTTGGTACACGATACCTGTGAAGGCCATACACGATACCTGTTAACTTCGTGTAGGTTCGTGTCGTGTATTCGTGTAAAATTGCCAGCCCTAATCCAGATGCGGAAAAAGAAACCTTTGGACGAAAGTCGCAAAACTAGCCAAACCTCAGGGACGAAAATGACATTTTACTCTTGTTAAAATCTTTGGAAGTATTAATAGGGACCAAATTCAAGCTAATGTTTTTTAAGACCATGTGTAGTCGGGCGTTTTTTTTTTTTAAATTTCAAAAATAACGCCCAAAAACGCCTCCCCACCCATTACATAGGGCGTTATTTTGTATTTTTTTTGAAAAAAAAAGGAGCCCGGCGTTTTATATAAAACGCTCAAAGATACAAGTGGTCCAAGTGGGCTGACCAATGGGAAGGAGTATTTGGTCCAAGTGGGCTGACATGGTCTGACCGAAAAGCTTTTTAAATAAGTTTTTTTTTTTTTTTTTAATGATTGGAAGGGGCATTATTTGGGCATTATTCCCACTACGCCACTTTTGCAATAACGCCCCATGCTGACTGGGATGACACGTGTCGGATAATGCCCCATGGTGGGGGCATTATTTTTCTTAACCACTACACATGGTCCAAGTATTTGACATATTATATGTTAGGATTCAGTTTTTGACAAGGAACAGTTATGTGAGTGATTAGGTCCAGAACTGCTATCGACTTCGGAGGGAGGTACTGAGTGGAACCAAGGGCCCAATACCAAAGCCCAAAGAGAACTGGCCCAGGCTATCCAGCCCATTCAACAGCCATCTTGGTGAAACACTAGAAGAAGCAGCCGTTGCGGCTGCCTATAAAGTCGCAGAAGCAGAAAACAAGTCGTTTGTGGCGGCAGAAGCTGTCAAAGAAGCTGAAAGGGTCTCCAAAATGGCTGAAGATACTGAAGCTTTTCTACAGCTGGCCAAAGAGGTCTACGAAAGATGTAATATTTCATGTCCCTTGTTCTCCAAATTTGGTACCGGGTAACCCGTACTGGATTGAACTAAATTCGTTTATCTGGTTTACGATTTTAGGACTGATTTAGTTGTATTCAGTTCTTGGTTCATTATTCGTAATATTCTGGTTTTGGTTCCCGACGAACATTCCTATTATTATTGACTGGTTTTCTGAACTTATTTGGCAGGTTCGCGTGGTGAAGTGGTGATGGTGGCATAGAGCGATCAATGATGATGAGCTTTCGTGAATGTGTTTGTTTTGATCATTAGTTAGGCTGTTCCATATCATGAAAATGGTAGTTTGTATAAAATTTAAGTTGGTTTACAATGCTTTTAAGTTAATGGTGAATGTGGATGCCTTTTGTAGCTATCGTTTTTCATGGTTTTGAGAATTTTCATTATAAAGTTTCAACTATAGAGTAAAAAACACTTGAAAAAATTGATACAAAAATTTGTCTTGAGGTTTAAAACGTTATTAATCTTTCGGTGCAACAAACATCCTTTAATCTTAATTATTCTTTTCACTTGTATAACTATTTCTTTGATATATGCTAGTTGCACAAATTAAGATTTGACGTGCATGCGAGATGCTAACATAACCAGAACATAAAGCTTGCTAAATTCACGAGAATCCGACTGGAAATGTAACATAACTTGTTCGTGAATGACATGTTTTGTTTGTAACAAGCAACATAAACTTTCCTGCCATGTTTGGCACCACCGAAGACTATGGTGCCTTTTTGACGTTGCGATTAACCACCATCCAGTGTTGTGGGAGGCAAAAAAGAAAATGATGGTGGCGGTGAGAGACGGTAAGCAATGGCAAAAAGTCACCTCTATGGACAACTTAGACTATGTGTTGTGGTAAAAAATCCAATTCGGATACTATAGAATCGAGTTTTATAGACCTTCAAACCATATATAATCTGATCTAGATTTTCACAATCCAAGTTTCTGACAATCGTTTTGCTTATTCGTATCGAATTTGTGCATAATAATTACTTACGTTGAAAAAGAAAAGTTACTTCGTATAATTTTCGAATAGATTAAGATATTAAGATTAGAGTTAATTGCTCGGATGGTCCCTGTGGTTTCACGTTTTTTCACGTTTAGTCCCCACATTTTGAAAATAGCATGTATGCTCCCTATGGTTTGTCATTTTGTTACTCGGATAGTCCCCCAATATTTACTCTGGGGACTATCCGAGTAACAAAATGACAAACCATAGGGAGCATACCTGCTATTTTCAAACTAACTGAAATCTACTCAGGGACTATCCGAGTAACAAAATGACAAACCATAGGGAGCATACCTGCTATTTTCAAAAGGTGAGGACTAAACGTGAAAAAAGTTGAAACCACAGGGACCATCCGAGCAATTAACTCTTAAGATTATTTATAAATTAGGTTTTTTTTCAAAAAGACCAGTAATTGCTATTTTATTAATAGAAAGATTATTTCATCGTCTTCATTTTTATTATTATCGTCTTTTTTAATGCATCATAATTATATATATTATCTGGAGATAATTACTCAATACTATAATTTACATCATTTTTAGGTATAGAGGTGTTGTACATTATGCTTTGGGAGTTTTTTTAAATGATTTTTTTTACTTTTAACATAAAACTATTTGATTCTTTACTTTTTAACCCAAAACTATTTGATTTTATACTTTTAACCATAAAACTTTTCATCTTTACTTTTAACCCACAACTATTTGGTTTTTTTACTTTTAACCCTAAAACTTTTCATATCTTGCAATTTAACTTCACAAGTTTTTTACTTTCAGCTTTGGTCTTCCATACATTTTTCGCAAAATTTTCGTTTTACATTCCCTTCAAAATTTTGCAAGTTAACACAGCGCAACATGCGTGTGTGATTAACGTTTTTACGTCGTCTATTTTTTCACGTTTGACAGGTTCATCGTAGCGCGCGAATCCTACATCGACTTAGTTATTCTTTTATATGTTTTATTTTTCGGTTTAATTTCTTCGTATTAACACGCCACAACTTCAATGTTGGTGGTCGACTGGTCGCTGGCAGTAGTATGATATTAATGTTCGACTCCACCACAACGTAGGGTGCTTAATAATAAATAAATCTCTTTTATTTGCAAGAAAAATAAAATAAATCCACAAACAAAAACAAAAGAATCAGTAGCCACTAGCCACTACGTATCCTCCACGTTACTGAAACAACCATCCATTGAACCATTACAATAAAATTAAAAAAAATAAAAGCCACGCTGGATAATCGCCAACAAAATAATACAAACCAGGGGTAAAACCGTCAAAGAAAAAGCAAAACAAGGGGTACGATGGTCCATAAAGAAAAAGTAGGGCTTGCAAGATCCACCTTTGAAACACATACACATTCTCCTTTTTCTTTCACTCTCCTCAACTCCACGGCCACACACCGAGGAGTTTGAGAAACCCTAAAAAAAGCCTCCAAAAAATTCTCTCGTCCTTCTCACTAAATCCTTCAATCAACCTTTCAATTCAGGTGTTCTAGATCTCTATTTTCACTATTATTCTATCCTCTTCAAGTTTTACGATTACTTGTTATGATTTTGTTGTTATTCAATCGTTTATGTATCTCTATGTGTTCTGTTTATGGATTTTTAGATCTGAGTTTGTGTATATCTAGATCGGCGGTTTTGATTTGGTTATATGTGGTTGTATGTGGCTGTATGGATGAGTTGTTTGTGTTTTTGTATGTTTTGGTTGCGATGATTATGGAGATTTGTGTTTTTATTGTAACCTAGCTGTAGATAGAGATTTGGATAGACAGATGATCTAGATCAGTGTAGATATGTGAGGTTTAGAAGGTGAGATTCATAATCTGAACATTAGATGTTATGTGTGTTGATATATGATAATAATACTTGATTAGTAGCTTACAAAACCAAATCACTAATCAAGTATTATGAGGAACTTTTATTTGTTAGTTTAAGAAGTTGTTATTGTAGTGTTTTTTGGGACTAATCTGTTGCTTTGAAGGTTTTCTCAAGGTTGTGGGAGGTTGAACTGATTAACTGAATATGGTGAAGGCCTTATTTTGTTATTGATGATTGTATCATTGTGTAATGCATTCATACACATTTATATGTTAAAGCAAATAAAGACATGTGTTTGTATACCTGTGGTGTTTTAGTTAATATTTTGAGTATGTGCTTGTTTATCCAAGTCTCTATGTTTAACTGTTTCAGTAGCTTGGTTTTAAATTGCATGATGCGCTCCGATGCGTTTAGTCCAAAAATCTGATGCGCGATGCGTTCTTTATAAAAAAAAGTTAAAAATTATTTATACATAAAAACATACTTAAAGTAAAACAACTGACGTAATTAGAAGGTAAGAGTTGTGTTTTTTGGTTCAAATCAAGCTTACTAAGATGTTAACTACGGAAAAAACCGAACACAGTTCATAAAATCTGTAAAAAAGCATAAGAAACAATGTTGCGTGCATCAGAGCGCATTATGCGATGAGCGCATTATGCGAAATGCGCGCAATATTCTCGCATCACGTAAACGCATCGCATCAGCTGTTGCGATGCGCTCTCATTAGCGCATCGGGCGCATCACGCATTGTGCGCGCATTTTAAAACCAAGTTCAGTAGTTTGATGCTTGTTTTAGAAAGTGAGATGTATGCTAGATCGCCAAAGATTTGTGATCTTTGAAAGTTTTTATACAACTTAAAGGGTGTTAGACTAATTGTTGCTTTTGATTTCTGCAGTCATGGCAGGCGCTGCACCAGAAGGTTCCCAGTTTGACACTCGTCACTTTGATTCCAAAATGAACGAGCTGTAAGTTTAATTTGTTTATTTGATAGTTTTCGTCGACGTCGGTAAATACTTTCTAAGAAGCAATCGGTCAAGTGGTTAAAAAACATGGCTTTTACATGCTGCTCACATACTTTTATTTCTGTTACAGACTTTCTACTGATGGACAGGATTTTTTCACATCGTATGATGAAGTTTATGATAGTTTTGACGCTATGGGTTTGCAAGAAAATCTTTTAAGAGGCATCTATGCATATGGTTAGTACATATCTAATTTTGTAGTTGGGTTGGTAATTAAACGACTGTGCTAGTTATCTAATAAATTTTCGTGATATTTTTGAATTTGTTTTTTTTAGGTTTTGAAAAACCATCTGCAATTCAGCAACGGGGAATTGTTCCATTCACCAAGGGTCTCGACGTAATTCAGCAAGCTCAATCAGGAACAGGAAAGACCGCAACCTTTTGCTCCGGCATTCTTCAACAACTTGATTATAACGTAGTTGAGTGTCAGGCTTTGGTTTTAGCTCCAACGCGTGAACTTGCACAGCAAATTGAGAAGGTTATGCGCGCCCTAGGTGACTACCTTGGTGTTAAGGTTCATGCTTGTGTTGGTGGGACCAGTGTTCGTGAGGATCAGCGGATTCTTTCAGCTGGGGTCCACGTTGTTGTTGGTACTCCTGGACGTGTTTTTGACATGCTTAGGAGGCAGTCGTTACGTTCTGATTATATCAAAATGTTTGTGTTGGATGAAGCTGATGAAATGCTTTCAAGAGGTTTCAAGGATCAGGTTATTATTTTTTTCATATAAAAATATTATTATATTATACATAATTTAAAAGTGAATGTCAGTGGACATTTCACTTTAACCTTCAACTTTGTCAAAATCTCATATTTATCCCCTAGACATTTTACTTTTACCTTTTTAACTTTTTCAAATCTCATTTTTACTCCTTGTAAGCCCCTTAAGTTCAGAAAGTGTCATTTTCAACCCCCTTAACTTTTTAAGAACTTTATAAACTTTTAGTTGGTCGGGTCACATATAATACGTTTTGACTCGACGGTAAAATTTGAGTTGGTCGCGTCGCGACGTCGCGTATATTATATTTTGATTGTACGGTATATATTGGATTTACTTCACGTTTTGATCCAATTGCAATGTTTATTAAGGTTACCTTGAGTTAAATCAGATACGTCGAAACACGTGGTTTCATATGGTTAACCCTTTGTGATGTACCCGCGCCGCAATGCGCTCGGGTGTTGTTTGTAGTTTATTAATATTTATAAATCATAAGTAAACACTATCAAAACACACATTGAAATAATACCCTTAAGATATAATATAATTTTGATCCTGAACATTTTTTTTTCTTCTATCAGATCTATGATATCTTTCAGCTGTTACCTTCAAAGGTCCAGGTCGGTGTGTTTTCTGCAACTATGCCACCAGAAGCTCTAGAAATCACAAGAAAGTTTATGAACAAACCTGTAAGAATTCTCGTGAAGCGTGATGAATTAACCCTAGAAGGTATCAAACAATTTTATGTCAATGTCGAAAAAGAAGAGTGGAAGCTCGAAACTCTATGCGATCTTTACGAAACTCTAGCAATTACCCAAAGTGTCATTTTTGTCAACACCCGGCGAAAGGTTGACTGGTTGACCGACAAAATGCGTAGCCGAGACCACACAGTCTCCGCCACTCACGGTGACATGGACCAAAACACCCGTGACATCATCATGCGAGAATTCCGTTCGGGTTCCTCACGTGTTCTGATCACCACTGATCTTTTGGCACGTGGGATTGACGTACAGCAAGTGTCACTTGTGATCAATTATGATCTTCCAACTCAGCCTGAAAACTATCTTCATCGTATTGGACGTAGTGGTCGGTTTGGGAGGAAGGGTGTTGCGATCAACTTTGTGACTTTAGACGATGAACGGATGCTTGCGGATATTCAGAAGTTTTATAATGTGGTGGTTGAGGAATTGCCATCTAATGTTGCTGATCTGATTTAGAAAAGATTTTGAGATGTTTGGTTTGTTTGTTTGTTTTGTTATAAGTAAGAGATCAAAAGTTAGAACTTTTTTTAAATCCTTTGGTTTTGGCTGTTTTAAGTTATTTATTATTATTATTGTCATGACTCTGGCCTTTGGGTGTTATAAGATATTTGAAACTTATGTTTGTACCCTAAATTTTCAAGTGCAAGTATTTCTGTAATTGTTTTTTTTTTTTTTTTTTTTTTTTCTGATGAGTTTGTATAATTCTATTTGTATTGTAAGTGGGGATGCAAGAAGCTGTATAATTATTTTTTTTTCCCAGGGTCGTCCGCGCTGCCCCCTTTGGTCCTTCCCATCGTCCCTCTATTGCCGCTTGCAATGACGTGGCCATATACGTGACGGATCAACCTTAAGAGACTACCCTCTTTCACACAAGTTTGAGTTTACCAAGCTCTGCTTGTTTTGACGTTTGTTTAATCATTTTACATGTATAGTTTATGATATAATGTTTGATTGTTTTATCATAACTGTATGCTAACACACATTGAGTAAAAATTATTTTATTTGTAAATATGAAGTGTGAAATCGGGCTCTTTTGTCAAAGCGTATTTTTGTTCTGTTTGAGTTTATAATAAGCCGATCAAAAGTAGCGTAGCTTACAAGCTTTGACATATCAAAAGTACTCATTATATGTATAAGTTATCGTTTAGATGTTTAGTGAGCTCGTGTAGCTTTGCTCCATTCCAATGTTTCCACACCTGACATATGTTATATCATGCCGATAAATTCAAATAAAAGATGCATAGTCAACAAAAATATTAATTCACAATCATACTTAACCGTGCTACTAGAGCAAAATATCTAGCTAATGTGAGGCTAGTCCACTTAGTAGATACATATGTCTCTTAATGGAGATGTCTCGGGTTCAATTCTGAAATGGTGAAAAATTTAGAATTATTAAGCGTAAGAAAATCAAAAAATCTAATTTATTTGACAAGAGACTATAAAAGTGTTTACTAATTTTACTATGAATACTGACATAATTATACTATGATAACTGACATAAAGTTACAACGCAACTTTTATAAACAAATTAATCTTGAGCAATCAAATTATAAAGTTACAACACAACTTTTATAAGGCTATAGGGTGTAGTTATGACCCTCTTGGTCACCATGATCCTCCACATCGGCGCCATGTGGTCATGACCCAAAGCACTATCTTCTAATCCATCATCCAAAACCACTACCCTAAGAGTGTGGTCATGACCCAAACCACTATCTTCCTATTTTAATTTATTTTTGTAGGAAAGGAAAATGAATCATTGAAAAAGGAAAGTAGGCTCATGGTTGTCATGGTTTAATCCATGCCAACCATGGTGGATGAAGGAAGGGGATGATATAACAATCCATTAATGATCCCATGTGGCATTAAGACCCAACTCATGCTCCCCATACCCTTTAGGCTAAACAAATTAATTTTGAGTAATCAAATTAAACAAGTTTGAACATCTTTATTTTACCGCTCACCAGATATTTGGTTTCCATTTTTAAAATAAGAATATTAAATGAAACTGTCAAATGTGTCACTGTCATGCCTTAAATTCTGCATTGAATTAACTCGAAAGTTGAACCTATTATAACTTATGTTTTTATTGACTATCATATCAAAAATGATATTCATATATTTACTTAAATTTGTCGTTCAAAAAAAATAAAAAAACTTCCTTGGCCATATGTGGTATTTAGAGAAAGTGTTTTTTTTTTCCTTTTAATTAAAGATCGATTATAGAAATTAAAAAATATGATTTGGGTTAACTAAGGTTTTTTAAAATAACAAAAAATAAAGATATTTCAACTGCACAAGTGAAACGTTATTGTGGTTGTGGGGTTTATTTTATTCTTTTCATAATTTATTGTCTAAAAATATATAAATTAAGCTATTTACCAATTCCAAAAAATAGCATTAAAAAAACACCTTAAGGGAGGACGGTATGGTATCGGGGAGTGGATGGGGGAGTGGGGTTACCGCGGGGGAAATCACACCGGGTGTTTGAATGGGGGAGTGGGGAGCAGGAGAGATGGTGTTTTTTCAGTGTATACTCACCGAAGGTGAAGAACAAAGGGAGGAGAGAGGAGAGGAGAGAAGAACTAATCAAATTTTTTTATTTTTTAATTGAGTGGGGATTTGAACCATACCTAGTGTTTGAGTAGAAAATGGGAAGTGAAGATGGGAGTTGACATAGCTTTATATCATTTTGATAGAGAAAACTCAAACACCTTAACTCACCCCAACCATACCGTCCACCCTAATCATATACACACATTCTAGAAAAAAATATTTATGTGTATGAATTCAATTCATGTTTGACCATGGGGTGACGTGGACAACAAGGGGATCAGTAGACGCAGGATGAACGTGATTGGCTAATGATGTAGGCATTCACATCGCTACAGTTAACTTCAAATCTTCATATGGACCGTATGACAAAGGGACGATGGTCATATGATTAAGAGTGAAAATAATTATACGGGTTGTATGAGATGATGGTCGCTAGAGCATACCACCAGTATGTGTTTGACTGACATATAATTGATTGATGTGATCATTGACAAAGTTATACAGTCCGTATAACCATTTCTGCCCAATCAAACAATCTGGGTAACCGTTTTCACCCAATCATACAACCTTGTATGATGTGATAGGCTTTGGTGTGCATACTCGGATTGACATCATACGGCCCCTCGGTATGATACTACAAGTATATTGGTATACACTAGTGGGGGGGGGGGAGGGTGGTGTTTGTATATCAAGTTCTTTTGTTATTTACGTGTGCTAAAATATAATATACGAATGCGCGCGCGCGAGGGCATGTCTGATAGAGAGTCAATTTAGCGTGCAAATGCGCTAACAAGGTGCGATATTTGGCGTACGGGCAAGGGTTATACACATTCACAACATAATCACACCTAATGTTAAATAACTACATAGCATATATAACTTCTTATATAGAGAGATATTACACAAGATACATAAATAACTACGAGGACACATAATTAGTTACACACGTTATATGCACAATATATCAGTGTTTTTAAGTCACATACATAGACACACATGTACACATACTATACTCAAAATAAATAAATAAAATTACATGAAATATTAAAATGTATTTGTGTTTAATAAATATGGTGAAACTAGATAAAAAGTCAAGAATGATGACTTTTTATATTTATTTCTTTAGCCATTCGAAACATCCAAGTATGTCTTTTTATTTTTTTATCCATTTGAAATTTTGAATCATCCAAGTGTGTCTTTTTATTTTTATTTTTATTTTTGTAGCCATCTGAATCATCCAAGTATGTCCATGTTATCATCTCAACTATTATTTACCTTATTCAATATCCCATATCATTTCTATATTATTCATCTAATGATTTTATTTTTAAAGATATAATTCGTAATTAAAAATGATTATAAATAAATTAACGTTTATAATAACTTAGAATACAGTATATATATATATATTTGAATGGCCAACAAACTCAATCCCGAGCACTCTCAGGACACACACTGGACAAACGGAGTACTCCGAGAGTAACCCGAGTCCACCACCAATTCCGGGGAAAACCCGGTAACCCACCCGCCCGTAGGCACGACAGTGAAATTACCGGTAAAACCGGTTTGGCTCAAGGATCCAACCCAGGTTTCCCTGGGTCTCCTATCATTGCCCACCAGTGCCTTACTCTGCACCAAGTGGAAGTCGAACCTGCATCTCTCAAGAAAAATGCAAGCCCTTCACCACTTGATCTAGAGATGATTGGCACGGTATATATAGGCCTGTAAACGAACCGAACGTTCATGAACTGTTCATGAACTTGTTCGGCGGGAAGTTCGTTTATGTTCGTTTATTTAATAAACGAACGAACACGAACAAAAAAATTGTTCGTTTAATTAAATGAACGAACATGAACACACCTTGTGTTCGTTCATTTATGTTCATGAACGTTCGTTTATTTATGTTCGTTTATGTTCGTTTATTTATGTTCGTTTATGTTCATTTAAATTTTATTAAATACATAAATAGTTATATTTATATAAATATTAGGTTTTCTAACTATTTATATAAATATAACTAATTAGTATATCTAGGAACCCTTATTTAGATGTGTTTTCGGATGAAATGTAATATATTAGACTTGGTTCTTCAATCATGTTAATTTATGTTTATTCAAATATGTTTAGTAATTTCTTTTTATGATCGTGAACTGTTCGTTTAGGCTTTAAACGAACGAACATAAACGAACACGAACATGCCCCATTTCTTAATGAACGAACACGAACAAAAAAATGTGTTCGATTATATGTTCGTGTTCGTGTTCGTGTTCGGTTAACGTTAAATGAACGAACACGAACATGCCTATGTTCGTGTTCGTTCGGTTCATTTACAGGCCTAGGTATATATATTTTAAGTATACTTTTTAACTTATATGGCGAAATTTTAGTTTTAAAAGTACGAAAACTACGTAACTTAGAATACAGTATATATTTTTAAGTATACTTTTTAACTTATATGGCGAAATTTTAGTTTTAAAAGTACGAAAACTACGTCTCAACTTAAGATAAAAAGGAATATATTCCTAGGTCGGCAATTTAAATTATTATTATATAATAATAATAAAACTTAATTGTGAAGAAATCCTCAACACCTTAACTTACAAAATAAAAAAAGGAAGTCGTTGCATGACATTATTAAAATTAAAATTAAATTAAATTAAAACACTATAAATTATTAACCTATTTGTGCATATATATCTTGTACTCAATGCTTTGGGAGTTTTTCAAAAAAAAATTAAAACACTATAAATTATTAACCTATTTGTGCATATATATCTTGTAATTTTCTACTTTTTACCCAAAGGTATTTGCAAAATTACTTTTAACCCATAACTATTTGTTTTTTATACTTTTAACCCAAAACTTTTTATTTTTTACGATCTACTCTCAAAACTTTTTTTTACTTTCAACTTTAGTCCTGTATAGTTTTCATTTTTTGCTAATTTTTCGCTTTATGCTTCGTTCTAAATTTTGCTGGTTAAAACATCGCAACGTTTTTATAACAACCCTCGGTAAAACAGGCATCCTCATAATATTTCCGACACCCTAATATATTTAAATATCTCAATGTGTCTTTATATGCACCCCGTATGTGAAAACCGAGCCCCAAAATAAGATTATACTATATAAAATAAATAAAAACAATAATTATTAAGTTGAGGCGGGCCGCGTAGGGCCTCACCTCAAGTCTATGCGGGCCGCGCGAGTAGTAACCAGGATTTGCCAAAACCCTAAGCCCAAGCGGGCCGCGTACATGGTGGATTAAGTCCATGCGGGCCGCGAGTGTCCGGACTTGTGGCATGACCCGGTGATGACACGTGTCCAACTCGTGTCGAAGCTATACGCTGACCGGACCAAGCTATGCGTTGACCGCCTGTTGACGCGGGCCGCGTAGAACCAGGCCCAATCTTCACACGGGCCGCGTGGGGACGCGATTTCACAACTATAAATAGAGGGCATCGGGCCTTCAGTCTGTTCGCTCAATTTCTTTTCTTTCTCTCTACCTTTTAAATAACGGGCATTATACCCGAGTCCAATACCCCCTAAAATAGCGAGGTTCTGCTACGATGTAAGTATTATAACCCCTGGAGACGTATTAGATACGCTGCCCGATTGATCTAGGGTTCCGTAACGGCTGTCGTGGTACTTCCCGACGTAGTCGTTGGAATGCCGTCTCGGGGAGGGTATTACTAATGTTAAAATGGGTTATTATACTAACACACGTGCATTTGTGTAATTTATAGATTATCTCCAGGAAACCCTTACGAAAAACCTAAAACAGCAATGTGAGTTGATCCTTCTTTTTATATGCTCATTTTTGTGAGTAAACCTTTTGTTGAATGTTTTTACAAAACCTCACTTAATTAAATATATACAAAGCAGTTATTGAGTATTTGTAAAGAATACAATTATAGTGGGTATGTTGGGGTTTTGTATACAAAATTGGTTACTGGCGTGGTAACATCCCATATGTTGAGTATGACCGTACCACTGATGTTAATTGTGATGTCTTGGATACAAATGTAATTGCGGATGTGCCCTCAATACTGCAAATTGGTTCTTACTCAAACTTGATTAAACTGGGATTCACTCACCAGTATTTCCCACTGACAAAATGTTTTTAAAACGCGTTTCAGGTAACAAAATGTGAAAGCCAAATAGAAGCCAGCTGGACAGCACTGAAGGCTTGGAAAAGTGGCAATAAAGTTACCTAAGAATAAAATGGATGTTTTTATTCAAATAAATAGGATGTATTCCTAGGAAACATGTGTATTGAAAACTTGGGTTTTTACCCATATGTTTAATGTTATAAACATGGTGGTTTACTCTGATTAAAATATTTCCTAACTACGATCCTGATGAAAATTTCCGCTGCCAAATTGAATAAATAAATGTGATACCACCGAAACTGGCTCACGGCCGCCCATTCCCGGGAGATAGGGATCGGGGGCTGTGACAGAAGGTGGTATCAGAGCTATGCCACTGATTCAGCCACAGAAGTGTTCTGCTGACATCAAAATTCAAAGTGTTAGGAAATAAATTATGGAAATACGTGTATAATTGTATTTCTTGCTATGTGTTATCTGACTATTTGTTAGTTTACAGTATGAGTGACCAAGGACCTTCTGACGCCTATCGTCAACTGTCTGGTTCGCCTAGGAGCGAAGGCACCTCCTCTTCTCAGCCTGCCCTCTCAGGGTATTCTGCTGACACAGAAGAAGGGATCTTTGTGTTTAAGGCTCAGTCTGAAGAGCCATTTCCTCAGAAAAAGAGGGGATGGTTAAGTAGGGGAGCGCACGAGCGTAGGAAAAGAATGAAAAAGTTGCAGGAACAGCGAGTGTTAGCCGCAGCAAAAAGAGAAACTGATGCTTATAATCAGGATATGCTCAATAGGGGTATCGCTAATATCCATATTTTAGCAACCACTGCTGCTGACCCAAATCTGGAACAAATGCTAGCACCACAACCACAAAATCCTGATCAACCCATGGAAATAGAAAACCAGATAGAAATGCCTGATTTCAACCCGGAGGAAATACCTAGGGTACCTGCACCTGATCCTTTAGACCCAAACAATTACGACCCCTGGTGGGACGATGTTAGGGACTACGTGCAACAAAACCCAATTCAGGAAAATGTGCCAATACCCAACTTAGGAGCTTACCCAGGGTTAGATCCTCAAGATCCCTACAACATTAGTGATGCATATGTTAGGGAAATTTTAGAAAATCCATACCCGTACCAAGCCCCTATGCCTCCGTATCAGGAACCCGTACCTCAGTTTCCAAACCCAGTCCTAGAACCTGCACCCCCAATGAGTGCAGAAAATGTCCAGGAACTTAGGACTTTTGGGGAAGAAATTTTAGAAAGCAGTGATCGTATGCGACAGGTGGGAGAACGCCTCGTATGGAAATACGATGAGCGTAATATGGATTTTTGGATGAATCCATATCAGTGAAGGTGATGGTAGAAACAGTAATAATAATAATAATAAAATAATATATGTGTGTATGTGTTAGAAAAAAAAAAAAAAAAAAACTACGGATGCATACTATTAGTATTGTAGCTTTACATTTCAGTCGGTACTGTAATTTTTATTTCTGTACTGGTGTGTATTGATGCATACTAGATAAATAGAGTAAAAGTCGCAATGCTCGACGTTTTTGGGTAAACGTGCGTGTTATGTGATTGGATATATTCAAATATTAATTGTGATATTAATATTTGGTAAATGTCTAAAATTCAGATGGCCGACGAGGGAAATCAAGAAAATCTGAATAACGATAACCAGAGTAACATTAACGTGGTTAATGAGAATCCGGACAATAATGACAACGGAAACCAAATGGATAATAGTGCCGTTCAGCATATTGTGGCACAAGGAATTATAGATGCGATGCCATTTATTATTCAAACAGTTCAGGAAGCGAATAATAAAAGTAAGCATAGCAGTAAGCGACCAACTGAACCAGAAAACAGCGTGAACAATGGACCCATATTTCAAGCGCCCGTTCCCAAAAGAAGAAGAACCATGCCACATGGTTGTTCTTACAAGGAATTCTGGTCCTGCAAACCAATAGAATTCTCGGGCAATGAAGGACCCATTGCAGCTTTACGCTGGATAGAGAAAACTGAGGCAGTTTTGAAAATAAGCAAGTGTGCTAAAGAAGATAAAATACTGTTTGCTTCAAATCTGTTTAAAAATGCAGCCTTAGAATGGTGGAACACTATCCTCCAATCCAGAGGAAGTGATAGGATTTATAATATGGAATGGGGAGAATTCAAGAACATGGTAGAAAGGAAATTTTGCCCTCCCAATGAAAAAGAACAGATAGCAAATAAGTTTCTGAATCTAAGAATGACCGGGGTAGATAGTAAGGGTTACACTACCACATTCTTTGAATATGCTAGGATAGTACCTACCCTTGCATCACCTGAACCAGTGTTAATCTCCCGTTACATCTGGGGATTAATTGGAGAAATTAGACATGTAGTCAAGGCAGCTAGACCCCAAACCATAGAGGAAGCTGTAGAACTAGCTAATACCTTGACAGATGAGTTAATCCGTACTAGAGAAGAAGACCAGAGGAGAAACCTAACCCAAAGACTTACTCAAGAATTCCGTTCTGGGAATTCCAATCGTAGGAATGTAGGTTCTACCTCTGCACCCTACTGCAAAGCCTGCAGAAAGAAGCATTCTGGAAGATGCTCTACTTACTGTAATTTTTGCAAGGCCCCAGGACACAAGGAAGAGAATTGCAAGAAGAAATCCAGTAATGGAATGTGTTTCAATTGTGGGGAAAAAGGTCACATTAGGACAAACTGTCCGAAATTGGCTCCAGCTGCAACCAACAAAAATCCTAAAAATGCCAGAGCATTCGTGCTAACTACAGAGGAAGCCAGGATGATTCCAGACGTCATTGCTGGTACGTTTCTAGTTAATGATATTTTTGCTAAAGTATTATTTGACTCTGGTGCAAACCAAAGTTTTATTAATACTTCCTTTTGCAAACTCCTAAATCAATCATTAACTAAACTACCACAAGAATGTCTAGTGGAAACCGCAAATGGAGAAACTGTTAAAATTTCTGAAATCTTGCAGGGAGCAAGAATAGAAATTTTTAATCAAAAATTTATGGCAAATCTTTACCCAATGAATCTGGTAGGATTTGATGTGGTGTTAGGAATGGATTGGTTAATAGCCAATAAAGCCAGTATTTTATGTGATCAAAAGACAATTCAATTAAAATCACCAAGAGGTGAAAAGATCTCAATTAAAGGAGATAAACCTTTTAGATCCACTAAATTCATCTCTGTGATGAAAACTGCAAGTTGTATAAGAAAAGGATCTATAGTGTATTTGATTTCTATAATCACTAACACTAAAGGAAAAGAAGTAAAAGATATCCCAGTGGTATCCCAATTTTCAGATGTTTTTCCAGAAGAATTGCCAGGACTACCGCCAGACAGGGAAGTTGAATTCAGAATTCATCTGTTACCCGGAACAGCACCGATTGCTAAAGCACCTTACCGTTTAGCACCCGCTGAAATGCAAGAACTGAAGAAACAACTAGACGAGTTGTTGGAAAAGGGATTCATACAGCCAAGCTCATCGCCATGGGGAGCGCCGATTTTGTTTGTTAAAAAGAAGGACGGATCAATGCGTATGTGCATTGACTACCGCGAATTGAACAAAGTCACGATTAAGAATCGGTACCCATTACCGAGGATCGATGATTTGTTTGATCAACTTCAAGGAGCTCGATTTTTCTCTAAAATCGATTTAAGATCAGGATATCATCAATTAAAGGTACAGGAAGAGGATATTCCTAAAACCGCATTCAGAACAAGGTATGGTCATTATGAATTTACTGTCATGCCATTTGGTTTAACCAATGCCCCAGCCGCATTTATGGACATGATGAACCGAATATGTAAGCCATATTTGGATAAATTCATAATTGTCTTCATAGATGATATTCTAATTTACTCTAAAAGTAAAGATGAGCATGCAAAGCACTTGCACTTACTTTTAAGTTTATTGAGAAAAGAGAAGCTTTATGCTAAATTTTCAAAGTGTGAATTTTGGTTAAAACAAGTGCAATTTCTCGGACATTTGGTGAATCATGAAGGAATTCATGTAGATCCAACGAAAATCGAGGCAATTACCAAATGGAAAACCTCAGAGTCACCAACTGAAGTTAGAAGTTTCTTAGGATTGGCCGGTTATTATAGAAGATTTATTCGAGATTTTTCTAGAATAGCCATTCCTTTAACTAAACTAACCTGTAAATCTGTTAAGTTTGAATGGGGACCAAAACAAGAAGAAGCCTTTAGAATCCTTAAGCAAAGATTAACCCATGCACCCATACTAGCATTACCAGAAGGAACTGAAGACTTTGTAGTCTTTTGTGACGCTTCTAAATTAGGTTATGGATGCGTATTGATGCAACGTCAAAAGGTTATAGCTTATGCATCCAGACAGCTTAAGAGTCATGAAGGAAATTATTCAACCCATGATTTGGAATTAGGAGCTATAATTTTTGCCCTTAAGATTTGGAGACATTATCTTTATGGTAGTAAGTTTACCATATTCACAGATCATAAGAGTTTAAGATATGTTTTCGGGCAAAAAGAGTTGAATATGAGACAGAGACGCTGGATGGAATTGCTTAGTGATTATGATTGTGATATCCAGTATCATGCAGGAAAAGCAAATGTGGTGGCTGATGCTTTAAGTCGAAAATATCACGAAAAACCAAAAAGGGTACGTTCTCTTAAATTAAATCTACAAGTAGATTTAAACAATCAAATTAGAAAAGCACAAGAATCAGTAATCAAGGAAGATACTGAAAAGTTAAAGGGAATGATTAAGGAATTAGCACAAGGAACGGATGGAATTTGGAGGTTCCATAAAAAGAGAATGTGGATACCTAAATTAGGAAATTTACGTCACCGTATATTAGAAGAAGCCCATAAGTCTAAATATACGATGCATCCAGGAAGTGATAAAATGTACCAGGATTTAAGGAAAAATTTCTGGTGGATAGGAATGAAAAAGGACGTAGCAGCTTATGTTTCTAAATGTTTAACTTGCTCACAAGTTAAAGCTGAACATCAGAAACCCTCAGGATTGTTACAACAATTAGAAATACCAGTTTGGAAATGGGAATGGATAACAATGGATTTTGTTACCAAATTGCCTAAAACAAGGAAAGGTAATGATACAATCTGGGTGATTGTAGATAGATTAACCAAGACAGCTCATTTCTTACCAATGAAGGAAACCTTTAGTATGGAACAATTAGCCAAATTATATGTAAATAAAATTGTTTCATTACATGGCATTCCTTTATCAATTGTTTCTGATAGAGATAGCCGTTTTACTTCTCATTTTTGGTCAAGTTTCCAAAGAGCAATGGGAACCAGGTTAAATCTAAGCACAGCTTATCATCCTCAAACGGACGGACAAAGCGAAAGGACAATTCAGACAATGGAGGACATGCTTAGAGCTTGTGTAATTGATTTTGGAGGTAATTGGGACGAACACTTACCTTTAATAGAATTTTCTTATAATAACAGTTATCACACAAGTATCAATGCTGCACCATTCGAAGCACTTTATGGACGAAAGTGCAGAACCCCAGTCTGTTGGGCAGAAATTGGGGAAAAACAATTATCTGGACCTGAAATAGTACAAGAAACAACTGATAAAATCATTCAAGTCAAGGAACGACTTAAAACAGCACGTGATCGCCAAAAGAGTTATGCTGATAACAGACGCAAACCATTAGAATTTCAAGTGGGAGATAAAGTGTTATTGAAAGTCTCTCCCTGGAAAGGAGTGGTAAGATTCATCAAAAGAGGAAAGCTAAGCCCCAGGTATATTGGACCTTTTGAAATTATTAGAAGAATAGGACCTGTAGCTTATCAGCTACGACTGCCAGAGGAAATGGCAGGAATACATGATGTGTTTCATGTATCCAATCTTAAAAAGTGTCTAACTGATGAATCACTCGTAGTACCTCTTAAGGATATAGAGGTTAATGAGCAACTCAAGTTTGTGGAGAAGCCTCTACAAATTAAAGATAGGAAAGTTAAAAATCTCAAGCATAAGAGATTGGTTCTGGTCAAAGTAAAGTGGGACTCCAAAAGAGGACCTGAGTACACGTGGGAGCTTGAATCCGAAATGCAAAAGAAATATCCACACTTGTTCCAGTAGATCTCGAGGACGAGCTCTAAAACAAGGTGGGGAGGATATAACAACCCTCGGTAAAACAGGCATCCTCATAATATTTCCGACACCCTAATATATTTAAATATCTCAATGTGTCTTTATATGCACCCCGTATGTGAAAACCGAGCCCCAAAATAAGATTATACTATATAAAATAAATAAAAACAATAATTATTAAGTTGAGGCGGGCCGCGTAGGGCCTCACCTCAAGTCTATGCGGGCCGCGCGAGTAGTAACCAGGATTTGCCAAAACCCTAAGCCCAAGCGGGCCGCGTACATGGTGGATTAAGTCCATGCGGGCCGCGAGTGTCCGGACTTGTGGCATGACCCGGTGATGACACGTGTCCAACTCGTGTCGAAGCTATACGCTGACCGGACCAAGCTATGCGTTGACCGCCTGTTGACGCGGGCCGCGTAGAACCAGGCCCAATCTTCACGCGGGCCGCGTGGGGACGCGATTTCACAACTATAAATAGAGGGCATCGGGCCTTCAGTCTGTTCGCTCAATTTCTTTTCTTTCTCTCTAGCTTTTAAATAACGGGCATTATACCCGAGTCCAATACCCCCTAAAATAGCGAGGTTCTGCTACGATGTAAGTATTATAACCCCTGGAGACGTATTAGATACGCTGCCCGATTGATCTAGGGTTCCGTAACGGCTGTCGTGGTACTTCCCGACGTAGTCGTTGGAATGCCGTCTCGGGGAGAGTATTACTAATGTTAAAATGGGTTATTATACTAACACACGTGCATTTGTGTAATTTATAGATTATCTCCAGGAAACCCTTACGAAAAACCTAAAACAGCAATGTGAGTTGATCCTTCTTTTTATATGCTCATTTTTGTGAGTAAACCTTTTGTTGAATGTTTTTACAAAACCTCACTTAATTAAATATATACAAAGCAGTTATTGAGTATTTGTAAAGAATACAATTATAGTGGGTATGTTGGGGTTTTGTATACAAAATTGGTTACTGGCGTGGTAACATCCCATATGTTGAGTATGACCGTACCACTGATGTTAATTGTGATGTCTTGGATACAAATGTAATTGCGGATGTGCCCTCAATACTGCAAATTGGTTCTTACTCAAACTTGATTAAACTGGGATTCACTCACCAGTATTTCCCACTGACAAAATGTTTTTAAAACGCGTTTCAGGTAACAAAATGTGAAAGCCAAATAGAAGCCAGCTGGACAGCACTGAAGGCTTGGAAAAGTGGCAATAAAGTTACCTAAGAATAAAATGGATGTTTTTATTCAAATAAATAGGATGTATTCCTAGGAAACATGTGTATTGAAAACTTGGGTTTTTACCCATATGTTTAATGTTATAAACATGGTGGTTTACTCTGATTAAAATATTTCCTAACTACGATCCTGATGAAAATTTCCGCTGCCAAATTGAATAAATAAATGTGATACCACCGAAACTGGCTCACGGCCGCCCGTTCCCGGGAGATAGGGATCGGGGGCTGTGACAGTTTTTACGTTTCGTTCTAAACTTTGTGAGTTAACACAATGCAACGTGTGTGTGTGGTTCAACGTTTTCACATCGTCTATTATTTCCCCGTTTGACAAGTTCGACATAACGTGCGGGTCCTAGATCGACTTAGTTATTAACTTCCATGTTTAGCGTTTCGGTCTAATTTCCGTCGTAACTTCAGTGTTGGTGATCGTTGCGGTAATGTGGCATTGATGCTATTTGACACAATTTTACACCCCTGGGGGTTTTTCAAATAAAAAATGGTTATGCATATGGTTGTTGTAACCTTGGCTTTGAGGGTTTTTCAAAAAAAAAAATTTTTTTTTACTTTTCACCCAAAAGTATTTCATAAATTACTTTTAACCCAAAACTATTTGTTTTTTTTTTACTTTAACCAAAACTTTTTATCTTTTACAATCTACTCTCACAATTTTTTTACTTTCAACTTTGGTCCTTTATAATTTTCATTTTCCGCAAATTTTTCGCTTTATGCTTCGTTCTAAATTTTGTGACTTAGCACATCGCAACGTGCGTCTTTGGTTTAGCGTTTTTACGCTTCGTTCTAAACTCCGCGAGTTAACACGACGCAACGTGCGTGTGTGGGTGAACGTTTTTACATCGTCTATTTTTTCGCGTTTGACAGGTTCAACATAATGTGCGAGTCCTAAATCGACTTAGTTATAACTAAAGAATCCCCGCCGCATTGCGGCGGGTCGTAATTCTAGTTATTTCAAATCTACATTCCTATTAATAGGATTATTTTATTTAAATGTTAAAAGAGTTTTTTTTTTGGAACGGAAATGTTAAAGAGTTTATTTACAGTAATTTAAGATGTTAAATTAACCAGTGGAATTCTTGGTGTTTTGTAGTAGACATTTGGTTGGTATCGACTCAGTTATTATAATATTGGTACGATACTTATACTGATATAGCAATAAAATATGTGATAGAAAAAAACAATGGTACCGGTACCGATGTACGGGCGAAATCAGTTCAATCATTGGCACTCGCTATAACGTATGGTACAAAAAAAATTACTATATCACGAATACAACTCTATTCTCAATTAATTATATACCGCCACAAAACTATAAAAACGAATATGGTACCGCTACTGATGTGACGATGTAATTCGAACGATATCGTTCAGTTAGTCATGATAAAAAAAAAAATAAACTATATATAATCCGTTCTATACTTCTATCGAATCTAACTTATAATAAAAAAAAAACTTCAATTAATGCCACATGGCAATCTCTCCTTAATTTATTAAAAATATTCATAAATAAATATAAATATCAAATTAATATATGATATGTTACAACGGTATACTGGGAATTTTATAAAACTTTGTATTTTGTTACTCAAATAACAAAAAGGGTAAACTAAGTAACTTCATATATAAAAAACTTAACCAATCTTGTATCGTCATTCTAAGAAAACCATAAAACCAAATAATCTTCGGACGGCATTCTTTCAGTTCGTCGCATTAAAAAACAAAATAACCAACATTGTTACATTAATATTTTGTTTGTAGTGAATTTACCACACGGTTTGGTAAGCATAAGTATCATACTAGCTTGGTAGGCATAGGTATCATTTTATAACTTATAGATTTATTTGTACGCTTCTATAAGCTTTAAGAATGTGCTTCCATCCATTTTTCTATATAAACTCCTACAGAAATGTTGACCTAAAATAAATAGATTGAAAAACATAAAACCTAATATCAATAAATACCTTGTCATCTTAACAAATGTATACATAAACTTCCTATGCCTACAATAATAAAAGCGTACAATGTGAACTTTTACCTTATAACCAGTGGCAGATCTAACCCTAAAAATTAGGGGTATCTCAAAATTTTTTTCGGGATCATTGATATCCTTTATATAAAACTGCAAAAAATTAAAATTTTATAGTACAACGATGGAGTTGAGGGGTAGCTCGTACTACCCCTGCTTGTACACTACCTTCACCCCTGTTTATAACCATAAAATTTAGAGCAACATAACCAAGTACATGTTACTACGCATCACATATCCCAAATTTGTTGTTAGAACCTTAGAAAGCTTGATAGTTTACAAGAGTAAATACACAAACTTCTCAAAATAATGTCTAAATTATCAAGTTTTGTTTAAGGTTTTATTTTATATATATTACCTAAGTTCATGAACAATTGAACATGGTTTAAAAAAATAACTAGGTCAAACTCAAAAGTGAACGTGATATATAATCATCCATGCTATGTGTCAAAGTATATATGAAATAATACTAACGTAACTTTCATGACTCGTCAATAAAAATTGTTTTTTATATACAAACATACTCACTTTGTGCTAAAGTTAGATTAGTATAACGTAATTTTGTTCTCCAACACCAACCAAACTTGTTACATAAATGTGTATACTATACGGTGTATAGTATGTGAACTTTTGTAATAAGATATGTTGTAAGATATAAATTCATTACAATATGTGAGCTTTTGTAATAAGATATGTTATAAGATATAAATTCAATTACAGTATACAAGAAACATAAATATCATAACACAAAATTTACTTAATAACATTTTGCAAGAATAAATGCACCATTGATGGGGATTGTCACCTAGTGTTTCCTTTTCAATTAATTTATTTGATTACTTTAATACTATTAAATAAATTGTTAAAAGAAAATTTTTATTTCTATTATAACTTTTAAAATACTTGTCTTTAATCTATTTAGTTTTTATTTAATATAAAATTAAATACCTGTATTAGTAAAATTATCAAAATACCCCTACGTTAAATTGAAAATTTTAACTGAGTAAGAGCCTTGGAGTAAATCAGAGACAAAATCAAAACATCAGGGAGGAAAATGGCTATTTTTAAATGTTTGGAGCAAAATTGTTAAAGTGAACAAAACCACATGGAGCAAAACAGAAGTTTACTCAATAAAATAATATAAAATTACGATAGTAAAAGAAATGTATTTAGAAATCCCAACTTATATCTTTTAACAAACTAATAGGTATACCCGATACCCGACGAGTAATTACCCGATAAATATCCGATGAGTATTGGGTTAGGTATGGGACGTGATTTTATAACCGAGTATGGGATTACCAATATACGACCCGAATCTGACCCATTACCATCCTTATTACTCTTCTCACAAGAGATAATTCCTCTCCGTATTATCATTTCATTATAATTATAAAATATTATTATAAATAAAGTGCTCCCTTTGACCCTACATTATTACATTTTATAGATTGAAAATTGAAGTTTGACCTTCAAAAATACAAAATGCTCTCACTCCCATCCCAACACCTCTTTTCTCTCTCACACACTATAACACACACACAAAGAGCCTGATTACGATCGTCACACACACACACTCACCGTCTAATCACCTGTATCTATAATAATATAAATATACATACATATATACTCACATAGAGAGAAAGATACGATTTCCAAATAATCCAATAAACCGCCTAATCTCCCCCAATCAATCAATCTCTTCATTCCTCTCTGCATGATCTTAATTCTCTACTCCATCTGCTTCCTTTTCAAGCAATCTCTCATCACTAATAATGGCGTTATTAGATCCGCCTAACATCGCCGAATCCACCACCGCCTTACGACGTCGTACCACCACTGTAAAACCACCTGATGCCGACGGTTATTGCGACAATTCCTCATCATCCAATAATAATATTAATAATAATAATAATGAGAACGGAAACGAACAGATCCGAGCTGGTGAGGTTGTTACGAATGCAAACGGAGAGAAGATAGAGCAGAAGAAAGGAGTTGAAAGTCAGACGAGTGTGTTGCGTTATGCGTATCGCCCGTCTTCTCCGGCGCATCGGAGGATTAAGGAGTCTCCTCTTAGCTCTGATGCTATCTTCAAGCAGGTGTGTGTTTAGTTGTTAATAATTGCTGTTGTTTAAGTCATTTTTGGTGAATTACTCTGCTGTTTAATTGCTAATTCTACATACAGTTACGTATTGTTTTTATTATAGGTATTGATTGTGATGAGTGAGGTGTGTTGTTAATGTGAAGAGGATGTATCATGATTTTAGGAATTTAGGCTAGCTAAAGGACTGAGTAGCTTTGAAATTGACTTTAATTATCTGGTTGTAAAGTGTGATATTGTTTGAGTGTAACTGTTTGTTTTTAAATTTGGAACTGAAAAGAAGGGGGGAATGCTGGCTTAGAGTGGTTGGCTAGTTATGATAGATTGTACTGTTGTGGTTCATAGGTTAGGTGGAAGAGTACGGCGACAATTATACCTACTGAAATCGCACATGTAGCGAAGCTATTGGTAGGGTGCAGGGAGGTGGGATGTAGGCGAACCATACCTTTGTCCCAGAGGATAGAGAGGTTGCTTTGGAGATGAAAAGTATGTTAGAAACATAGAGTGTTTCTCATGGGATGTAAACACAGAGAACAAAAGCTACTAAAATATAGGATAATTGAGCTACCAATAAAAGAAATTTGGTAAAAAAGTAGAGTAGTAATAGATAAAGTATAATAAGACATGCGGAGACATGAAGAAGGTAACATGCAAAGGCCACCAAAAGTATAGAAAAAGCTAAACCCCTAAGACAAACGATTGTGCACCCTTCTTTAGAAGTCCTTAACCTTAATCCTACGTCTATACGAAGTCCTATCCTGGGTCATGTTTTTAGAGAGGTGCAAGTCTAGCGATACCTGCCTGATCTGCTCATCCTAAGTTAGTTTGGGTTGGCCTCTACTCCTCCCTCTACATCGAGGCTTTCCACAGCTCTATACGATGGTGTCGTCTATCTCCTCTTCACATGCCCAAACCATCTCAATCTCCCCTCCCATATCTTATCCTACATGCTAGCCACCCCTTGTCTTTCCCGATAAACCTTATTTTTTATCCAGTCCAACCTTGTGTGCTCACACATCCACCTTAGCATTCCCATCTATGCTATATCTCCAGCTTACACGCATGTGTCTTCTTGATGGCCCAACAATGTGTTCCATATGACATTGTAGAAATAACTAAAGTTGAGTTGTTCGAAAGATGAAACTAGCTTTTGAGGGGTTCACACTTGATGATAGACAGTTTAGCCGGAAGAGAGAGTGTGTGCGTGTGTGTGATGATACTGACAATTTCCCATGTTAGCTGATCAATGAAAAACATTGGGTGATTCTGCCTTTATTGGAGCATAAAGTTAAAGAAGAAGGAAACAGGACGATTCTGTCTTTTTTGGAGCATAAAGTTAAAGAAGAAGGAAACATAACAACTTGAAATTTAGCATAGAATACACCTTTATTGGTCTTTTAGTTTAACAGACACATTTATCCAGGTTTAACTCATGATTAAATCCATTTGTTTCGTGTAAAAGTGCCTTGTAACGTAGGTTCAAAAAAAATCAACTGAAGTCTTTTGATGGATTAGAGATACAACTTCAAGATGGTTATCGTGGACTCTGATTTCTCTACCTAGTATTCATGGAACTTTGATCCTTAGTGGCGTTGTTTTCCTTTCATTTAATGGTTTAGAAATGTAATTTCAAAAAAGTTGTATGGTTATTTTTTGTATAGTTGTTTTATTACTTGTGTTATTTTGATTCTGTTTTTATCACCGTCTTACTATTATACTACTACTTCTTGTTATATAAGACATAACTACATAAGTGAAGCGGCTAATTAGAAACCTCTGGCAGAGTCATGCAGGCCTCTTTAACCTTTGCATAGTGGTGCTTGTTGCTGTAAATAGTAGGCTCATCATTGAGAATCTGATGAAGGTAAGCCTTATGTTGTTCATATGATTTGATATATATATCAGCTTATATTATTATATATGTCACATGTGTTACTGCTAACATTATTCCACTTATGTTTGCAGTATGGATTATTGATCAATTCCAATTTTTGGTTCAGTTCAAGATCATTAAGAGATTGGCCACTTCTAATGTGCTGGTAATATTCTTTTGAGTAAAATGCCATTTTCGTCCCTGTGGTTTGGCCAGTTTTGCAACTTTCGTCCAAAGGTTTGTTTTTTCCGCTTCTAGATCCAAAAGGTTTAAAATCTTGCCATTTTCATCCGGCTCATTAACTTCATCCATCTTTCTCCGTTAAGTCAGAGGTATTCTCGTCTTTTTTGTAAACTTAAAGGGCAATACGGTCTTGTACATTATGGTAAATGCTTGTACATAAAGTGAAAAAGACCGAATTGCCCTTTGAGTTAACAAAAAAGATGAAAATACCGCTGACTTGACGGAGAAAAATGGATGGAGTTAACCAGCCGGATGAAAATGGCAAAATTTCAAACCTTTTGGATCCAGATACGAAAAAACAAACCTTTGAACGAAAGTCGCAAAACTAGCCAAACCTTAGGGACGAAAATGACCTTTTACTCTATTCTTGTAAAAGCCATATAAGAATAACTACTCCATTTTAGTGAAAATGTAGCCTCCATTTTATTACTTGATATGGATATGTTGATTTTTGATCTTGCAGCCTCTCTCTTCTGCTCTTTCCTCTTGCTGCTTACATTGTTGAAAAATTAGCTTGGAAAAAACGTATATTAGACCCTGTAAGTGAGTTGTTCTGTTAAATATCATTATTTCGAGGAAATTGTGTTAATTTTACAGAAACTAATCAAATTTGATCTAATTTTGTAGATTGTAATCGCTCTACATGTTATAATAACTACCGCTGCAATTCTGTATCCAGTTTTCATGATTCTAAGGTCAGTTTATTCACACCCTTAACACCTGTACAAGTATATGCAATTAACCTAGATTTTATTATTTTTATTGGGTTGTCATTTTAAAATATTGAATAAAAGACTGATCTATAGCATGCCGACCTTATATATGGAACTAGGTTACAATCCTGTGTATTACACGGGTTGATAAATGTACTGATATATAATTAGTAATAAAAAAAGTTATGTTTAAAAAACATATGCATTGCATGGTTGAGTAAACCCATGTACTGTACTAAACTACTAATAGAAGAAAATATAATGTAATTTTTTAACATATACAGACGTCAGGATATGTATCTAAAATGAACATTGACGTGGCCGTTATAAATTTTGTTAAGTTAATTTTTAAAACATTATTTCTTTCTACTGGGTAATACCACCTTTTTTTTATTATTTAACATATTGTAATTTTACCATCCAACCACATTAAATAATAATTTTTTTTTTTTAAAAATCATTCATAAAAACAACTATCATCATTATTCTTCATTTTTTAATATTTTAACCAACATAATTTTGAACTTGGTGAAGCTTTTAAGTAAAAAATATAAGTTTATTTAAGACGTTAATAATTAATTTCATATTAAACTCATTTGGTTAATGATATAATAGTTATCTTTAATTAACAAAATAAGTATCCATAATTAAGTAGGAGAGAGGCAGGAAAACCAAAAAGTAGATGGCTCCGATGGATGACACGTGTCCCCCATTGGTTATTTGGTTTTACTTTGTTATATAGTATAAGATAAGATTATACTGGAATATATCCTTCTTTGACTGTGGCATGTTTTAACCCTTATAACCCATTTCTTTCTTTTGTCGAGTTCATAAAGATGACCTGTTAGCGTTATTATAAAACCCCGATGGATCTGTTCTCACATAAACGAATTGAAATTACTACTCCTACTATTTTGTTTTTAAGTATTAATTATACACTTTACACACAGACAGAATCGATTGCTAGATAAAATCCCACGATTGAAGTTGAGACTTGTGTATGCAAGACACAAACCGTTCTCATGTGGTGGTTTAAACTGTGCAGGTTTGGCTCAGCTGTTCTATCAGGTGTTACATTGATGCTGTGTGCTTGCATTAACTGGTTAAAGTTGACATCTTTTGTGCATACAAGTTACGACATGCGGTCCCTTGTGAATTCAACTGACAAGGTAAGTTAATAGGATATACCTTGGACTTCATCACAAATCTAAAATTCTACTGTATGCGAATGTTTTTTTAACGTACATGCATATATATTATATTGCTAGGGAGAAGCAGAGTCCACATCTTCAAATATTGAGTTATTTTATGACGTAGACTTCAATAGCTTGGTTTATTTCATGGTTGCTCCTACTTTGTGTTACCAGGTATGAAGTCCAGAGACTTTACCACTTTATAACTAAGCAGTTAATGTGGTAAAATATTGGATATCGGTCAAGGACCGATATTTGAGATATAGGTTATCGCGGTGGGATATTGGTAATTTTAATATCATGCAGAATTTATATATATAGCAATTCACTATACTCTCTTACCGTTAACAAATTAACCTTTTGCATCTTGCAAAACACATTGTAGCAAGTAGGAACTGATTAAGACTTAAAACACCAACATTTAACACTGACAATTAACAATTAAAACTTAAAACACTAATAGTAGCAATAAGAAGAGAGACAAATGGTTGAACTAAGAAAGGTACTGATATCGGGAATACCGGTGATAAAACGGTCAAATATCGGATATATCGGTCAACATCGCTGATAATATCGGTACCGATATTTTGACCGATATTTGGCACCAATATTTTACATGGGGACCGATCACCGATATATCACCGATTTTAACTGCATAGCTTTATAATTGATTAATACTTCTTAACCTTATAGATGGATATATACATAGAACTTTAGAAATTGTGTAATGGTGTACATTCTATGGAATTGGACTTCAACTTTGCATGTTCTTATAAAGTTGAAGAACCTTATTGTTAAAAATAAAGGCCAGAGACTTTATCGTTAAGTTTAGATAGTTAAAAAGGATTTAATCCCGCAAACAAAAGCAGTAACCTGGCTTGTTCTTGTTATTATTGTTGTTATATTATTGAAGCATTTTACTTGTAGAGAAGCTATCCTCGCACCGCATTTATTCGAAAGGGTTGGGTGTTACGACAATTGATCAAGCTAGTAATATTTACTGGGTTCATGGGATTCATCATTGAACAAGTAAGTCTGTCGTTTTTAAGGTTGTTACAGCTTTTTAATTTTTCCCTTCTTTGCTTCCAAATTGTAACATTAGCATAAATCATGAAAAGAGTTTTTTATATTTATATACAAATTTGTACCTTTGTTTAGTATAACCAAAATGGCAAATTCTTTTAATTATCTTAGGCAAGGTTTTTAATCCTTGTATGTTAAAATCTTTAGTTTTGCAGATACAGTTTCTGTATTTGTATATAGTTATGTACCAAGTAGAAGTGAAATATATCTTTTGCTTCTAGTTAGCACATTGCTCCAATTAGGGAGAGCAAGCCTTAACCGTTAACCGAAATTAACCGATAACCGAATTAACCGACGGTTATGGTTAGGGCTATTTGATTAACCGATAAGTCGGTTATGGTTAAAGGTGTCCCATAATCGGACATTAACCCAACCGAAATGAAATAAGACATGCTTTATAAATATATCTATATTTAAAATATACACGTCCAAACAATCAAACTCGATATACGTAAAAAAACATATACGGAAGCTTTTTGTGCTACATAATTAGTTTTAAAATGTTCAAAAATAATTATTGTATAAAATGTAACTCACTTATGCATGTGTGTGTTTTTTTGTGCCTTTTTTTTTTTTTTTATAAAAACAATTGTAACTGAGACACTAATTGTCTAATATGTTCATTTAGTTTAAATTTTAGTTCAAATCTAGATTGGATAATTAACCGAAACTGAACCTTTACCAAGTCTCATAACCGATTAACCGCACCGAAGTTTGGTTATGGTTAAGGAAATTCCATAACCAAAGCTAGCGGTTACGGTTATGGTTAAAGGTAAAAACCGAACCGAACCGAACCGCCATTTGCACACCCCTAGCTTCCATTCTATTTGAAAATTTTAAAAATCTTTTCACATTCATTATGGAATGTTTAATTCCTGCATACCAAACACTACATAAGCATTTTAAACTAATATGATATTATCTTATCTGCAGTATATCAATCCAATTGTCAAAAATTCTCGACATCCACTGAAAGGAGACATTTTATACGCAATTGAGCGGGTTCTAAAGCTTTCAGTTCCAAACTTATACGTTTGGCTCTGTATGTTTTACTGTTTTTTTCATCTTTGGTAAGTATTTGCTACTTTGATCACTCTAGTGGTAGCTTTTCTGCAGTATTATCTGGTCACATGTACACGCGTTACTGTAATGTAGGTTAAATATACTTGCTGAGCTTCTTCGTTTTGGGGATCGTGAGTTTTATAAAGATTGGTGGAATGCACAGACTATTGAAGAGGTGTGTTCTATTTTCTGATATCATTATTTTTTTATATTCTATTAATGTTTTCTTCGTCGCTACTGTTGCTGATTTTGCTTTCTTTGCATACTTTCGCCATGCGGTGCTGCTCTAGTACTGGAGACTTTGGAATATGGTAAACCCAGCTTCAAAATTACACACACGCACACTCGCGCGCACACGCACACGCACACGCACACACACTGTTGGTTTGATCACTGCAACCACCAACAATTCTAATATATATTTATCCACATCCACATCCACATACGCATACGCATACGCATACGCATACGCATACGCATACACAACACACACTGTTGGTTTGATCACTGCAACCAACAATTCTAATATATATATTTATCCACATACACATACATCGTTGGTTTGGTCACTGCAGCCACCAACAATTCTAATATATATTTATCTTTTCGTGTAGCCTGTTCATAAATGGATTGTAAGGCATCTCTATTTTCCTTGCTTGCGTAATGGAATACCTAGGGTAATGGTTTATTGTTCCAATCATATTTATCATATCATACTTAGAAAAACATAATTTCTTTTCCTACTTTTCTTTATTATCGTGTATTGTTGTTAATAATAATTGATTTTGTGGCCCTTGGATTCAGGGTTCTGCCATCTTGATTGCATTTTTCATGTCTGCTGTGTTCCATGAGGTACATTTTTCTCTTTAATCTTTTACTTTTGTCGCATAGCATATAACCCCGAACCAATTTACTTACACTGGATATTTGATTGTGTTTTCTGTTTTTAAGCTCTGTATCGCTGTTCCCTGCCACATTTTCAAATTTTGGGCCTTTATTGGGATCATGTTTCAGGTAATGTTTTTCCTTTCCCTTTTTGCTTCATGTATCAATTAAGGGTATTTTCGTCATTCGACATGCTTTTTAGTGCAAAAGGGTTTTTATGTTACTAAATAACATATTTGGGTGGCCTTTAAAGTAGTTTAAGTATATAACTTGTGATGGCCTTAATTAAAAAAAAGGTTGAATACTTTGCTGTCCTTTTCATACAATATCGTCTTTACTTAATTTTAAAATAGTTATTGTGTTGACCATTATTATAAGGACCATAAATTGGACCAATGATAATAAAAAATTATCATTATTATAAATTAACCAATTTAATAGATCTTGTGCATTAAAATTCTGTTTGACCCGTTCAAAGTTCAAACCCGTTTCCTTGTTAAATATTCTTTTTTGCTTCAGTAATCTGGTGTTTTTGGAGTCGAGGGTCTCCCTCGAAGCAATTCTGTTTGACCTGTTCAAACCTGATGGTTTGTCTACATTGGACCCTAGTCAATAGCGGTCGCTATAGCGCAGCGTATAGGTCGAAGGTCGCTACAGGGTATGTAGCCAATAGCCATAGATAGCGGGCTTTCCGTTATTTTTTTTTATTTTTTTTAAATATAAATAGCGATTAAATATAGCTATAAAATAGCTGGATTTTAGGTTTTTGTTAAATATACATGTAAAATAGCGTATATACCAAGGTATTTTGATATAATATACATATGAATTTATTTAAAAAAGAAAATTCTAGCGTCACTGTTTATAAAATAGCGCCCGCTATTTATCGCTATTCGCTATGGTAGCATATAGGTACCTTATTGCTATTTGTCGCTATTCGCCATTAACAACTATGGCTATGGGTGGGATTTTATTGGGTATGGTGGTGGTTGTTTCATCAATTTGGCCCGTTCGTTGTTAGATATCCAATATTATATTACATTTAGTTCATTTGACCCTCTAGAAACTACGTAACTTTATTCAATCCATTCACGAGTAAACGGGTTGAAACTGTCACCTCTTTAACTATTTACCAACCTAATATCATTTGATGTTGATGTGGAACAGGTACCGTTGGTCTTACTGACGAATTACTTGCAGAACAAGTTCCAAAACTCAATGGTATCATCTTCACTCATTATTTGTACAACCAACCCATCTTAAATTATTCTATTCTCGTTGAATTTAATTAAAGAAAACTTGAATTCAGGTGGGAAATATAATCTTCTGGTGCATCTTTAGCATTTTTGGTCAACCCATGTGTGTATTACTCTACTATCATGACGTCATGAATCAGAAGGTGAATAATGGCAAGTGAATTTTAAACAAGACACATTCTCCTTGTTCTTAGAAAGCAATTTTGTAGCAAGTTTGATGTGAAATCAACCGTGATCATGTAATGTGTGCGCTGCTTACACATATCATGATAGTAGATGTCAATTAACTGTTAACCATCGACTGTCATCAGTTGGTCGGTGGTCTTAAAACGTGTTAATTGTAATATAGTTTTCACAAAATTTAAATCATGTCACTCATACTTACCCCTATTAGATGTGTGTGTATTGGAACCGATGTTTTCATAACCTGGCTGGTCATCAAGCCTGCCGTCTCAGCGGTCTACTGGTTAGATCAGATGGATACTTTCAAAGTTACATATATATATAACTTGTTTAAAACACAAATATGAAACTTTTTATCTTTGGTATGAATTTACATACTAATATAATAAACATAGTAAATGGAGAAATTGTAAAAAAGGTAAAAGTAAAAACTAAAATACGTTTTGGTTAGTTAAATCAGTTGAACCTATACACGTCCAATTTAAATGAAGAAGGTAAAAAAGTATACAATTGGACTTGTTATATAGCCTATATTTTTTAAAAAATGGTTGATCTGTTATTTCTCCTCTCTTCTCACTCTAGAAAAAAAAAAGAGTTTATTATTTAAAGAAAATATCCTTAGCTTATGTGAGAGAGTGTATAGAGAGAGATAGAGTAAATGATGAGGTTCAAACGACATGTTTTTTCTCTCTATCAAGTATTCCCTTAGATCATGTGTAGTGGGGCATCATGGGGGCATTATTTAAAAAAAAAAAAACGTCCACTCCCCCATTACATAAGGCATTATGGGGCATTATTTTTGAAAAAAAATTGCTTGGGCATTATAATTAAAACGCCTAAATTGGAAGAAGGAAGGTTTGATTGGGTTTGACCCACCAATGAGAAAATAGTTTGCTTTTTTTTAATGATTGGAAGGGGTATTATCAGACATTATTCTCACTAAGCCACTTTTGCAATAACGCCCCATGCTGACTAGGATGACACGTGTCGGATAATGCCCCATGGTAGGGGCATTATTTTTCTAAACCACTACAGGTGGTCTTACAGGGCGTCACACAATGGGTTGAAAATGTTAAAATAAAATTATACATAGGATACGCTTCCCGAAAGTTTATTTTAATGGAAAAAAAAATTAATATCCGTGTGATATACTTCAACCTGGTACTTGAGCAATCAAAGTTACGTTACGTGACAACTAAATGATGTTAACATGACTTATTTGTATGGTCCATTCGATATATTTGTTTTGACTTTGACCAAAAAGAAATCATATTGTATCATCGTTTATTGACTGGAAATCAACAACTGACCCTACGAATTAAAATTCTAACCGTAACATATGGGAACCAAATCAGAACAAAAAGTTTAATAATAAATAATAAGAAGAATAATAATGGAAAAGACAATCAAATCAATGTAAACTAGTTACGTGGAGAACCTTAATTTGAATATAATCTTAAGGTTTTATTTAAAGTCTAATAATTAATAAATATGTTGAACATGGTATAAACTTGTAGCGTTTGTGCATAATAACTTAAAGTAAACGCTTATGTATCACACTTAAAGTAATATGTATAAATGATTATATACGAGACTCTCACAATTGAACATCACACTTAAATCACACTTAAAGTAATATGTGTAAATGATTATATACGCGACTCTCAGAGTTGAACATGTTGGTATAAAGTCACCTTATAAACCACTTAAAGTAAACATTTTATGTATACGCGAGTCTCAAAGTTCTTTACTTACATTTTTGGTTTTGTCACAACGATCACTGTTAAAATATAACTTGGTTACCAAAATTGATAATAAAATATAAGTTCGCTTTTAATTTCAAATTAAATATTTTTAACCCTAAAAAAATCTGCATGCAAATAAGCGGTAAAAAAAATAAATCCATTATAAGACGAGTAAAGAAAAAATTACAGTGTCATGAGATCAACATGCATGCTTACACTTATTACATCTATTCCTACAATTTTAATAAATAATAAAGATATAAAATATAAAAGATTTTTTTTTCCTTTACACAAAATGTGAAGCTCAAAAGGGCCCACAATTGAACGTGTTAGCTTAGCTGGCAGCAATTGGGGTCCTAGGACTGGGGAGTCCCATGTGTGAAATTCTAGGAGAGAGTCTCACACACGGGCTGGGCCTAGGTGAAGGGATTGGCCCAAAGTTAGATATACGGGGAGATAAGTTAACTTGTTCAAGAGCCCGAAATTGCAGCTCGGTTGGGTAATCCCTAACAATGCCGATACGTGGCCCGGTTCCTGAGGACCACTTGCTCGAAACACGATTAGCTTCTTGAAACCGGGCTGAAACCGGACTTTGAACGAAGGTGGGTGTGGTTGCATGTTCTGCATTAGCTGGTGTACTAAAGATATCTTGCGGTCTTGTACGTGGAATGACCAATGGCGCGGGCTTGGATTCGGGCTGAGTGACCTTGAATGAAAAGCCCATGTCATCTAATGGTGTGGGCTTCGTGGGCTTGGTTTCGGGCTGCGTGACCTTGAACGAAAAGCCCACGTCATCGTCATCAACCGAGCATTTCTAAACAAATTAAAATATTTGCTAGTGATTAGAAAACGAATACGACACGACTATTATGCATACAATGTACAACACGTCGATGCATTGGTGTACAAGTCGGCAATGCACGGAGGACAAAATAAAACAATATGTACCTTAACATTTGTGAGATCAACATTGTTTTCCTCCAAGAAGCTAATGAAGTCCCTAAAGTTTTCTTCTGTTGGAAGGTAGTGACCGCTATAAGGCCAAATAGCCTAAAAAACAAATGAAAATGATTAAAAAAAATAAAAAAATATAAACGTTGAGTGTCGAATTGTCGTAGCAGTGTACTTATGCATTAAAGACTTGTACCTCGAGAATGCCACCATGGGCCACTAATCTACCTGCGGCAGTGGTGGCCCCACCAGCCAGAAAACTTGAATGTTGAAACAAGCCTTTTTGTTTTCGGCCAACGTACAAGTTTTTCGAAGTGCTAAGAACAAAGATCCATTTAGAACCTTCGATGGTTTCCAAAAGTAAACGACTTTGTCTATAAACGAGCTTTCCGTTTTCCACTATTACTTCATACGATTCCCGTTCGTTCTGTTTAATCAAAGATCGTCGTTTAAAAACCTCTAGTAAATGAAGATGTTTAGTTATGATAACAAGTTAGCAAAAAAAAAAAAAAAAAAACTTACCGGGCTTAAATACTTTATGCATTGACGTTGTAAACGGAAGCGTGGGCATTTTTCGGGGTTTATTTCTTTACCATCTCCAACATCCAACCTTCATATATGCAAAAACACATAAATAACATGATCCATTTGTATGCATTCTTTTAAATTTAATAATATCTTTTATGGGCGGAACCAGATAGGGTCCGTTGACTCTATAACTAGTCATTTTAGACCAATAGAGTATCTATTTGATATGAAGATTAGGATCAAATACAAAGGATCCTAATTGTAAGAATTGTAAGAAGGATTTATAAAGTGACAAGTGTCCAATAACCTAAAAAAACCCGCTACACCAAAAAAAAAAAAAAAAAAAAATTAAACATCCACCACCACCAAAAACCTAAGTCCTGGTTTTTATAGATTTTAATATGGAATGGATTTATATGATATTTTTAGACTACAAAATTTTTAAATATTTAAAAAAATTTAATTATGATATTATGAAATTTAGGATGATATATATGAAGCAATAATCCTAATAATATAGATATATGTCTTTAAACTCTGCTAAAAGTAGTTGTACCATGACTATAAACATGCTTTAAAATGTGTACATTCGGTGAAAAAAAAAAAAACTTACCAATAGAAGAAAGGTTGACAGCTTTCGCTTTCGAACCAGAGATCATAGTAAATGTGCAGATTATGGCCATAGCGATGGCGCGGGTCGATCTGCAAGCAGACAATTAGTTTGAGACATTTTTCTATTTTAAATAATTCTATAAGGTTCAAGAAATCTTGATAAAAAAAAATTTACTCACAGCTTCAAGCCAATGTTGCAAAGCCAATTTTTGAGCCTTTTCATTCTTGCATAGACCCTTTCCCACTTTAGCAGCCCGAGTTAGGGCCCGGGCCCATCGTGAAACCGCAGTTTCGGGCTTCTCAACATTAAAAAACGAAACCGAACTCCGATCCAAAGCAGCAAAATCCAAAGCCTTCCACCTACAACACATCACCCAAATTCAAAAAAATCCAACTTTGACTTTGACTTTGACTTTGACTTTACAGTAAAAAATTAAACTATCACCCAAAATGGTGTAAACTAACCATAATTCCTCAACAACAACAGCACAGTCGGCTAAATTTCTTCGTGTTCGATAACTTTTGTATATCTTCTGGACTGTAGTCGCAGCAGCATTGAGTTCGCTAACGGGTCGTGGCGAAACAAAGACAGTTGACCCAGGAGAAGTCAAACCACCCGTTTTAAGATTCAAATTTTCGGGTTCGGCTTTCTTGAAGTCCTGAACAAGATTCTTGAAAGAAAGGGAGGTTTCAAGCATTATCTTTAACGGTTCACGCTTCTTCAAAATGATCGAATTTTTCCTACTTAGACCAGCACGTGATTCTTCGGGTTCTCTAGATGTTGTTTCTGATTCCGATTCGGTTAAGTTGTTGGTTTGTGATCCCATGTTAAGTTCATATGGTAAGATCAAGATATTGTGGTTCAAGATTTCTTCCCAGGCTGAATGTAATAGTGATAAGGACAAACCCATAAAATAGTTCAAAATTTCTGCAAAAAACATTTAAAAAAAAAAAAAAAAAAAAAACCTTAGGGTAAATTCAAGCTATTGATTTTTATCAACTATCATTTAAGATGACTTTAGATTTTCAGTATTATGCAATAATCGAGTTATATTTAACGTCATATTCAAGCTCATGAGACACTATCAATACACTGCTAACCAATAAGAACAGATAAAATATTACGCTATAGTCGAGTTATATTTAACATCATAGTCAAGCTCACGAGACACCATCAATACACTGCTAACTAGCAAGAACAAATAAAATATTACGTTACACGGTTTAAGTTAAAATATAAATATATAAGTGTAAGTTGAATTTAACCACGAGACCTACGCTAGAAATATTATAAAAATACCTGATATAACGGAAAGCTGGACTTAAACATGAGACCTCATACTCGAGCGTTTACCTCACCCTACCCCACCCCACCCCACCCCTTTATCATAACTTTTCATAAATTCTTTACCCACCATATAATAACGTTTCAAACACACAAAAGAATTTGACCAAGTTCAAGCCCCACACAATGTTCTTCATATAATGAATGAATAATAACTAAACCAAGTTAAAAACCCCACAAATATCTTCATTATTACAATTTAAAATATAAATATCCAAAAAACTGATAAACATCATAAAACATAATTTCAAAGCAACACAATACATGATTTTTTTTTATATATATACAACATTTAATCAGAAAACTTGTTAAGTTACATCAAAACAGAAGGTAGACGGGCAACAAGCTGCGCCGCCAACCCTTTCTGAATTGCAAACCCCAACCTCCCCAACCTCTCGAATACATGATTAATCAATCATTTAAATAATTATCAACTAAAATATAAACAATTACATGCAAGAATCTTGAAAAAGAGTTACTCACCTTTAATCAAGCAAAGAGCTTTATCCAAATACTTCTTCAAACTTTCTTGATTTCTGGGCTAAAATTCAAGATTTTCAGTTTTTTTCTTGAAAAGGATGATGATTATGAACAACCCCCTGTTTTCACCTATTTATAAAAGAACCACTGGACGTGACAAATGGGATAAAAAATTAATTTTTTTTGCTTAAAAATAAATACTTGAGTCTTGACTGGAATCAAGAAAATGAAAGTTTTCAAACAAATGTTTGATTTTGATTCGATGTGAACAAATTAAAGAAACCAAAGTGCACGTGTTTGATGTTTCAAAGTATGAGGATGTGGAATACTACGCTTATCACGGAAAGGTTTCGATTTTTAGTAACATATATACATATATGTATGTATGTATAATGAGCATGTATGTATGTATATATAATATAGAGTAAACTGCCATTTTGGTCCCTGAGGTTTGGTTACTTTTGCCACTTTAGTCCAAAACTCAAACTTTTTGCATCAGGGTCCCTGTGGTTTCAGTTTTATTACCATTTTGGTCCAAAAATAAATCAGGTCATACTTGTCTTATAAAATCCTACAATTTTGTCATTTTTCTTGGGGGCAAATCAGGTCATATTTGTCTTATAAAATATGGTATTTATTTATAAAAAAGAAATGATCATTTTACCCCTGCGAAAAATGACAAAATAACAGGATTTTATAAGACAAATATGACCTGATTTCATTTTTAGACCAAAATGACAATGAAACTGAAACCACAGGGACCCAGATAAAAAAAATTGAGTTTTGGACTAAAGTGGCAAAATTGACCAAACCACAGAAACCAAAATGGCAGTTTACTCTATAATATATGTGTGTTGCTTATCTAATGCAAAAGATGGAGGGGGTAGATGACCAATTGTAGAGAGAGAAAGGGAGACTTTTTAGAGAGAGAAAACTGGTCAAAGAAAAGAAAGTTGGTGATGGGCTTCACGATAAGTCGCAACACAAATTCATGTCCCGCGTAACAATGAATGAAAAAAGATTAAAAAACAAAGTCAAAATCACAGTTTTCCATAGGTAAAACCTCTTTTAGAATTGTGACATCTTGCAACTAACAATAAATACAATTTAGTGACTCACAAATTCACTATGTTGTTCATGTATCCGGTTGGAATTTATCAGTGTTTTCAGGATGAGATCGGATTTTGAACCGGTCTCCTTACTAGTCCACTGGTCGGGACGGTCAGATCGGATGTAAGAATCAGATGATACCGTAAATATTATAAAAATAAATAGGGTAAAATTGATTTTTTTAATAAAAATCCGGTTCAACTTCTAAAAAAAATCAGGTTCGACCACCCGGTTTTCCAGTCTGACTGCCTCCCAGTCCAATCGACTGGTTCGACTCAAAATGGGTCTCTGATGGTGAACCGGACCGCCCAGACCCTCGGTTTCCGGCCCGGTTTCCAAAACATTGGTGCTAATATACGAGACGTATGATTGTGTCGCCCATACGGCCATGTATGATGTGAGTAATGACAAAGAAGCTATCGACGTGACATTCAAAAAGCCATACTACCCATATATGACAATCTTCGCCTAATCAGATGGCTCTTATGATGACATTACTTGATATTTCTATTGCATCAATGGCGTACTAATTAATAATCCTTTTTATAAACCTAACTAGTATATTTACGTAATAGTTATACAACCTCTTATCATGATGTTAGCCGATGTCTCTATTGCATCATTACTTGATTATAATGAGAAAATTAAACAACGTGATTAAAAATAATAGTAGTCTTATAAATAATAATCCTATGAGTATACAATTAAAATTGGCTTCATGTAAAGCTAAAGCAAATAATAAAACAGATCACAGATTTAATAATAATAATAATAATAATAATAATAATAATAATAATAATAATAATAATAATAATAATAATAATAATAATAATAATAATGCTATGAGTATATGTTATTCGTTCATAGTATATAAAAGTATATATTATGTATGATATTATCCTTGTGCTGAAACTACTCAAATCAAGGATTGCTTCCAAGTCAATGTCAAATCTTATAATTTTGTCTTTTTAGATTAGAAATGTTACGTGTTTAAAAATTATGAACAGTACGTACGCTTTCAGTTAGTTATTTCTCATATACATAACTAAGACAACACACACATGTGTGGTGTGAGCGCATGTTTAATTGATGGCCAGAATAAACTCTTTTTTTCTTTTTGTTTTTTGAAATGAAAACTTCATTCAAACAAATAAACCGCTCGAAACCGAGCGGCCAAACCCAGTTACATATTTACAAAATTACACCAATCTACCCAAGAGATACTATTATTCTTCGACCTATTTTTATACCAAACAAAACCCAAAGATCTAATTTGACTGAAAACCTCATTGACATTAAAAATCTTTCCAGAAAAGATCAAGTCATTTCTAACCTTCCAGATACTCCAGCAGAAAAGAATAGCGATACCATGAAAAACTTCCTTCCTTTGACCATCCAAGCCAACCCAATTATGCACCTCTAAGACATCACGGAACGAAAACAAAACCACACTCTTCATACACTAATTTTATAATAAAAAAGAAAATAGTAAAAACATATGTTTATCTTATTTCTTTCTTTCTCATTCAGCCTGAATTTTATTTACTATACACATTATGTAAAGTTAAAACAAATATCAACTTGTAGATTTTATAAAAACAAAGGGAGTGTTCCAAAAAAAACACATGTTAGTGCGCAAAAAAAAGCAATGGAAAAAAGGATGAAGTGGGATTCAAACCGGCCCACTTTCTATAAAACCACTCCACTACAACAACAACTCAAATATAGCAAAGATACAAAATACAATGTATATCTACAATAACAACAAAAGAGAAATGAAAAAAAAAAATAACAGCCAACAGTATCCTGCCATGTGACAAGGATAGTGTTATAAGACTTCTTTTTTTAATAAATTGATAATGATAATTACTACAATATGCCCCTATGCATAACTTTTAAACTATCATACTTTTCACCAAAAATATCCACATTGTGATTACAAACAACATAATTTTAACATTGATATATATAACAAACAACATAATGTTAAATAGGTGGTGGATAAGGGAGAGTGACAAAAAAGGAAAGTTTAGGGTTAGGTTACGACTAATAGTTAGCCGTCACAAACGTCGTAACAACAGTGGCAAGAAGCCTATCTGATAAGTGGATGGAAAGGTGTAAGCTAGGCTGCTTTTGGTTCCTAGTTTTATTTTAACAACGAAATGTTTACTCTAATTCTAACCAATTATACAGATAAAAAACAATAGAATAGAGATATATATGATGTCGAATAAATTAATATTACATCATTCATCACAAACAGAACAATATCCATAATGATTTATGTAATTTTCATAATGATTTAAATATATATATATACATCTAGGAGAAAGTTCTATGCAGAACACTAAATATTGTGATAACACAATAAATCACTCATTTTCTCAATCCTAAAAACCCAAAAAGTAAATGAAAATGTTACAGATTTAAGATTTATTGTTTCTCATACTAGAATTCAAAATATGGAAAATTTTTAGTTTTTATATATATTTTTTTTGAACGGCATACGGTTAGGATGTCGTTAACTGGGTTAGTAATTAGTATCACCAAATTAGTATTAAAATCCCTCTTGCCTAGATATGAACTCATGACCTTCAAGAGAAGTAAAGCTTCTCACCTCTCCCCTTGATCACTAGGCCAAGAGATCATTGGTAGTTTTTATATAACCTACGCAAATGTAGGTTATGTATAGGTTAAATTAGCTACATGTATGTAGGCTATGTGTAGGTAAAAAGACATGGTTTTTTTATGTATATATATATAATAGTATATGAATATAAGAGACATACAATCTAAAAAATATGAACTTTAAATCCCTAAGTTTTTCTTGTTATCGCAATAATTAATGTTATGTAATAATCTCATGTATGTATGTGTGTATATATATATATGCATGTATCAGGGGCGGCCCTGAGAATTCGTGTACCCTGTTCGAGCTCGAAAAAACGTGCCCTTAGGCCTTAACGAAATTGGGTATTGAACTCTCTAAAAGTCTAAACCTAATGCCAATGTGGTAATAACTAATCCAAACCATAAGAATCGTTTTGTAAGTGGGCCAATGTAGGTGTTTGTACGGGTATACCCTATTAAAAAAATATTGAACATATACATGTCGGGTTTTTTCACAAAATAACGTGCCCTTGGAAATATCGGGTCCTGTGCGTTAGTCCTCCCCGCCCACCCCCAGAGCCACCATGGTATGTATGTATGTATGTATGTATGTATGTATGTATGTATGTATGTATGTATGTATGTATGTATGTATGTATAAACAGAGAGTGCATGCATCATTTCGTTGTTAAGATAACCCAATATATTATATGTGTTCTTGTTTTTGTTTTTTTTTCATATGTAGTTGGTGTGTGTATGCCAATGAGGTAGTGTGGAGTGGTTGAAGAAAAATTTGGTATTCTCTCTGACTCAGGTTCGACTTTCATTCTCATTATTTTCTGCAGCATCCAAGTGAAGTGCGAATACGGGTGGTGCCAGTTCGTCTTGGATGGGAGGCAAGGTTTTACCGATTATTTTATTGTCGTGCCTTTAAGTGGGTGGAGGTCAGGTATTCGCGCATCTATGAGAGCCAAGGGACTGGCGGCAGTCGAGCAGTCGACCTTGGCCACAACGCCCGGACACATCGTTCCTTGCCGTTAAAAAAAAGGCGTTTGTTTTCTAATGTCAACTTTCAGTTATTTTTATTCAAGAGGTCTCCTTAACTCAACACGGCACACGCTTTCATTAGGTGTTTTTGTATATAATTATTATTATTATTAAGTGTGTCTATATTGATTTGAACAGCTGCCTCATACGGCTGCTGGTAAGTCCCTAATTCAAACATACCTTTTACCGTCAATTTTTTAATAACCGTATTGTTTTACCATGTTGGTCTTATAAAATCTGAATATGTGTCTATATTGATGTAAACCGCATCATCTTCAAAGATTCATTTAATTTGCATTAAAAAAAAGAAACTACATTTAATATAGAAGTGCAAAAAATGCATTTAGATATATCACTACTCACTCCAACAAGATACTAGTGCTTAAACTCATTTACATGTGCACAGTTTACCAGAACTGATCGACACAATGTGATCCCGATGACCACCTGAAAAATAAAATTACAGATATTATTGTAAAGAAACTAAAATCAATCAAAAGACATGTTATTATGTTAACATCACCTGGAGGTGATAACTGGTATGGTAACATGGTTTGATTAGATAACAAGTCACTTTAATACAAACGAAACTAACAAGGTTAGGGCAAAGCAAATTAACAATGTTGCCAGTTTTAACTATTAAATAACTGGAATGTTAATTATAATTTAAAAACCATAATAAAATTGGTATACAAGGTTGTGTGCTTTAAGAATAAACTTCTTTAGATGATTTTCAACTCGTTTGATTCTTTTTTCAACTAAATTCATTTATTGGACCCGTTTGAGATGAAACACAACCTGAATCAGCCCATAAACATCAATGTAATGTGTAGAGAAATTGATAGGTACTTACACTGCCGTTGTACAACATAACACTGGTACAAATTGATAAGATAATGCGTCAATCCGTTGACATATTCTGCAAAAAAACCAGCAGTATTTTCAACAATTGAGCAAACTATACATGCAGACTATTATTTGTAGGGTTGTAAACGAACCGAACGTTCAACGAACAGTTCGTCAACCATTCAGGGGAAGTCCGTTTATATTCGTGAACGTTCAGTAATGTGTTCAACCCAGTGGTAACTTTGACCCATTTGCTTACAGAGTTACATATGGACGCATTTGGGTTATATTATATCTCTAATGAGTTACAAACAGGTCATGTAGGTCGAAAATCACCCAAAGTATATTTTTAAAGCATGCAACCTTTTGAACTGCTTTGTTAAACTTAGGGTGTACCTATTTGCACACCCATTTGCCTATTGGCACACCAAAAAGGTGTTTTTTGTCTTATATGCACACTCTGCAGTGTCGAGCTGTGGCCAAAGCGCGACGTTTTGGTCCGGTAAACCAGACAAAGACTGGCGGGTGTCTGACGGGTCTGTTGACCGGACCAAAACGCCGAGCTTTGGCCGCGTTTCGGTCCTGTCAACCAGACAAAAGACTGACACCCGGTCTGGTTGACAGGACCAAAACGCGGCCAAAGCTCGGCGTTTTGGTCCGGTCAACAGACCCGTCAGACACCCGTCTGGTTGACCGGACCAAAACGCCGCGCTTTGGCCACAGCTCGACACTGCAGGGTATGCACATAGGACAAAAAAAAAACTGGGTTGGCTATCTACACACTTGGTGTGTAGATAGTTTGAGCCTAAACTTATTAGCTTTAATAAAATAGTTTTTCTAAGCATATTTAACAATTAATTATACAACTTTACCACTATCAGAGCAGTTTCAATCTGCACAAAATTTACCTGCTTTTGACTTTTTCACCCATTACCCAACCCACCTAATTTTTCACCTCTATAATTTTACCTTTTCTTTGAGGATCTTTTGGCTGTCGCTGAAATATTGGTTTGGATGGTTGATTCCAGCATCACAAGATGAAGCATGAAGAGCTTCAAATGTCAAAGTGCAAGCCAACTGCACATATATTATAAAATATAATGCTTCAGAACATGAAGAAGAGAATGACATGTACATTTAAATTAACGAGTTATGACCTGATAATGTCTATTTCTTGCTTTTTCGATAACGTCTTCCAATGCACGGCTGCTTACTCCCATTTTCCCAAGAGCAGCCCTTAGATTTTCTTCACTGTAAACATAAAAACAAGGATAAAATGGTAAATTAGTCACTAATGTTTACAACAATGTAATAATTAGGAGTGTGCAAATAGTGGTTCAGTTTGGTTATTACCTTTAACCATATCCGTAACCACTAGCTTTGATTATGGAATTTCCTTAACCATAACCATAACCGAACTTCAGTTTGGTTAATCGGTTATGGTTCAGTTTCGGTTAATTTCGGTTAATTAACCTATTTAAGTTTGAACTAAAATTTAAACTAAATGAACATATTAGACAATTTTTGTCTCAATTACAATCGTTTTTTATAAACTAAAAAAATTGAATTGATAGTACTTGCAACCTAAAATTAAGAAACTTTATTGCTCCAAGTTAGGTGACTACAAGATTTGATAAAAGAATTTACCTAAAATGACGATAAGGGCAACCATGATGGTCTCCGACTCCAGGAGTTGATAGGATAATCTTTTGACAAGAATAAGGTGTGTAATCCTGAATAAATATTTAAAACATGTTAAAATGTGTTTAAAAAGCAAAAAAAAAAAAAAAAAGCATAGCTAGAGATGCAAACGAACCGAACAAACACGAACGTTTGTTAAGAAATTAACGAGTTCCGTTTGATCATGAACACTTACCAAAAGAGATTTTATGTTTGTGTTCGTTCATTAAGGAATTGTGTGTGTGCATGTTTGCTTGTGTTCCTTTGTTAATATTAGGTAATGAACATGTACGAACACAAATGAGCACAAACAAATGTTCATGAACACAAACAAGCATTCATGAACAGAAGCTAGCACAAGCTAATATCATAGTTATCAAAGGCGTTAGGCGCACTCAAGGCACACAGGCTTCGCCTGGGGCCTAAAAATATCATATATATTAAAAAAATAATACCCAATTCTTTAAACAAAATAAACAAAAACTATTATATATTTTTTAGTATCATCTAATTAGTACCAAAAGTTCTAAAATATTGGTGTATTAATATAGAAAAGTAGTACTAAATGACATTTTTTGTTTTATAAAATTACATACTATGTATTAATATAAATTTAATGGCATATAATAAATTCGTGTTCATGTAATTAGATAAAACATAAGTTAGAGGATTTGATTTTTTTAACAGTTCTTGCTCTAAGTTGCTAGAATAGTGTATTTTGAGGCCTTATAAAGAGGAGAATATAAATAAAGAATTTACCATTAAATAGAAAAGACCTTAATTAGTATTAACTACGCATTAAAAAGTATCATTAAATAAAACAGACCTGTAAAGAGAAGAATACGAATATTTATCATTAAATAAAAAAACCCTAATTAACATTAACTGCCCTGTAGCGCTTTAATTACCTTGGTACCAGAAGCGCATTAAATGCGCTTCGCCCCAAAAACTCACCTAGGCGCAAAAAGCGCTCGATTTTAATAACTATGGCTAATATAAACAAACACTCTATAAAATATACAATATACTAATATTTATTGAATAATTATTTAGTGAGAATTTTGAAGTATTTAAATATAATATAAAATTAAAAATCATAATGACCTGTCAAACATAAACTACCGAACACGTTACCGAACATAAAAAAGCGAACACGACGTCTGTTCATGTTTGTTCATTTAATTAAACGAACATAATTTCTTGTTCGTAACTTCGTGTTCATTCATTTATTAAACAAACTTCATGCCGAACAGTTCACGAATGTTCGCTGAGCGTTCGGTTCATTTGCAGCCCTAAGCATACCAGCTTATAAATTTGTACTTTTTTAATTTACGGCATGAGAATTTAGAGTTGATACTTACAGTTCTCTTTCCTTCTTTACCGTAATTGTGGCGTATGCTGTATGCATATTCTTTGTCAAATCTCTCAGCACCAACCTAAAATTATTAATTAACACCCACTTAGCAGTTAGCACTCAACAAAAAAAAATCATGAAACTGCAAAGAGTAATTAATATTTCTATGGTTTACACACAAACAAACAGTGAGATTAAACGCTCCAAATTAACTGTCAACTTATTTAAACAATCAATGTTTACCTTCTGAGAGAACTCTGTTTTCCAAAATGCAAGTGCATCATCTAACTTCAACCCAACACCCTGATATTCAAAAGTAATAATTATGATCAAGTTCAACGTAAAAAGTAGCTTAAACAACTATATTATATATAATAATAGTATAATACCTTAATTTCAAAGGTCATTGCCAACCTTTGAAATCACCGTTCCATCAAGTTTTGAGAATTAACAAAACTCACCCCTCAATTCTCTAAATTGACAAAAATAACTTTCTAATTTGACAAAAATGACCCCCTACTTTCTAGCTTGAATAAAAAACCCCCATATTTTCTAACTTTTCTTAACCCTTAAACCTTTGACATAAATTCAAGTTCGTTTACGCTGTAACGTAATTTTTGTTTGAAAATGAATCGGGTCAATTATAAAACGTTTTCTTTTTAGGTACATTTTGACCTATATTTTGTTTGGAAACAAATCGGGTCAAAAGTAATACGTCTCGATTCGACGGTATAAATTTGAGTAGAGGTGAGCATTTTCTATTACCCAACTCGACCCAATACCCGAATACACCTAAAAACACTACCTGAAAAAAATACCCAAAACAAATAATAAATCAACCGGCTGGGTATTATAGAAATCGAATAGTTAGTAATCTGTAATGCAGACTCGGAATGAACACAACTTGACCCAGTAGAGAATAACATGCAACAAAACCTAACCCGTTTATTCATTTATTAGAATCTTTTGACGCGTTTGTTAACCATAAATTAACTAGTTAAACTGCAAAAGTATGATCAGAATACTTTTAGTAAAAAATAGTATTTATTCTTGTAATAACCTCCTAAAATTGAAGTGGTATCACCTAGTAAATAAATAAAATACTCAAGTGGGTCAAAATAAAGTTTTGTAGTCTATACATAATCATGTCGCGTACGGCGCCGCCGCAATGCACGGCAGGAAAAAAAAAACTAGTTGTAGTTAAAATGATCTTGATTAGAGGTAGCAATTTTAACATACTTATGAAACCAATTCAAGTTACGTTTCATTTTTATTAATGTGTCGAACGTGCAAAATCGAGAAAATAAAGAATGAAAAATACAAGACTAATCTAATAGAAAGTGGCCTACATACAAAATACTGGATTATCATTAAACAAATATAATTTTGTGATCATCTGTGACATGCTGATTAGTTATTTAAAAAGTTGACATTATAAATAAAAAGTGTTTCTACTTAATTAGAGACAATTCGACCTGTAGCAACTAATTAAAACTTTCGCCCTTCGATCAGTTACCCAACCCACACATTTTGCCACCTCTACCCTGATATCTAGTATATAATGAAATGCCACTTAGCAACACCTTAAAGTACAACAATGACCAAAGTATACAACACAATTTTATCCAGATGGAAGTTTAAAATGCAGTACCTTGAGAAACAAGCCAAGCTGCATCCTTCCTCCATGCTTCAAATGATGATCGTCTCTTAACTGATCAGATAAGGTGAAAATACATACAAAATATAAGCAAAATCTTGATGAGTAAGCATGAAACATGAGACATCTGTTGTATAGTATCACTTACTGTATTGAAGAGGTGCTGCATACACAAAGGAAATGAAGTTCTTGCTACTTGATCAATGTCCTTTAAAGATATTTCACCAACTTCTTTGTCCTATCAAGATAACAACAATAAAGCCACAAATTAAACAAAAACATTCACAACTTAAAAGTAAGATAGAATAAAATATGCGACATACCTGGCTATAATCAGGACCCAGATAACTAGTAGCTAGTGCTTCAACTATCTGGTTCGTAACAAATTAAGTAATTCGCTTTTTATTTCATGCAAAACAAAAATTAATTAAAGTAAAATTGTAACTTACGGGTGTTAGACGGTCCTTTTCTTGTTCTCTAATCATGGACGTCCACTTTCTAAAAAGTAAAAAATGTGTACTCACTTAACTTCATTGGTCAACTCGGGTTATGTTTAAACTCTATTGAGTCAAACAAGTAAAATAGCTTATAAGTTAACAGGTGAAGCCGTGAAACAGGTTGAATGTCAACCTAAAGTGTATTTTGATGCATAAACCTTCTAAATCATTTGATTCAAACAAATATATTATTAAAAATAACAAAATAAATTGTGTAAGATCATTTGACTATTAACACCATAACTATTTCTATAAAGAGTAAAGTACACAAATGGTCCTTGTGGTTTACTAAAATTTTGGATTTGGTCCCTAGCTTTCTAAAAGTACACAGATGATCCCTGTGGTTTGCACTTTGTAACGCATTTGGTCTCCAGCTTTTTCCAAAAGTACATGGATGGTCCTTTGGCTTGCACTTTGTAACGCATCTAGTCCCTGTCTTGGACATGCTAAGAGCTTTAGGGGCCGTTTGGCAACATCTGAATGGTTAAGTGCTAAACCAGTAAGAGATCTGAACCATTAAGTGCTGAACTAGTAAGAGGTCTGAACCATTAAGAGCCGTATAATACTTAACCGTTTAGAGGCAAATGTCTGACCAATTCAAATTAGAGGTCTTAACCATTCAGACTCTGTATAAATCTTAACCATTCAGAGGCAAATGTCTGAACTATTCAGACATCTCGTGAAACAAACAGTCTGAACCATTAAGTGTTGAATCAGTAAGAGGTCTGAACCATTAAGAGCCTCATTAAGAGGTAAACAAACAGCCCATTAGATTTGTTAGCTGGGGACTAAATGTGTTACACAATGCATACCACATTGACCATCCGTGTACATTTCAAAAGCTATGGACCAAATCTAAAATTTTAGTAAACCACAGAGACCATCCATGTACTTTACTCTTCTAAGCAACTTGAACAGTTGAACTATATGGAGAAAAGTGTTTCAGGCCAACCCAACGAGTCTCGTTTCAATCCAACCCAACACACCCACTTTGCCACCTATAACAATAAGCATACAGTTTGAATTATTTAAAGCATCCAATACGAGTTCTAGAATAACCTGTTTGTGAGGACAAGAGCTTTTGAAAGATGGCTACGGAAGTGTGGAACAACAAATGAGACAACCTAATTGAATAACAATAAAAACATCACTTATACATCTTTTGTATTACAATAATATAACAACAAAACCAGCTAGTAATACTTCACTTACCTGATTCAGAGCAACATATGCATATCCTTTCTGGATGAACACTTTACGGGTTGCCACAAGTTCTGGAACTTCTTCAAATGAAACCTACATCAATAAAAATGAAACTTAAAAAATAAATTTTCCAATTTGAATAATTAAACAAATTGAGCAAAAGGTTCAACCAAACAATGTACCTTGTATAATCCATTAGCTGCAATAAAGCAACCACAAATAAAATAAATAAAGTTAGAACACTTGAACCAGATAACAAAAGCAACAAACATAGATTATTGATGATATTGTGTTTATGACATACGGGTGGGTAACGGCTGGTTAGCTGAGCGTGCAACTAAGTTCAGTTGTTCACGCAAATCCTGAAAAGAATCATAAAAAAGAAAATGTTTGCGTCATCATAATAAATTATCGGTAGCTAAAGTTTTGAGATTGGATAAGCATGAAACAAAATCTCAGAAAATAACAAACAAATAGGATAATTATTGTAAAAATCAGATGGATAACAAAATAATACCTCAAATTCTTTTTGGGAGACAACTTTGTACGGAATGCCAAGTTCGGTCATCAATGACAACTGGAATTCAAAGCTCCAAACATCAATAATTAGCAAAACTAAAAGAATTTGAACTTATAAGTATAAAAAAAACAAAAAAATAAAAACTTAATTAATCATACATGTACATCAGAATTCACACTCCGAAACCGGTAGCGAAAAAGAGTACTTTCCATTGAAAGAAACCATTTCCTCAATTCTTCTCTAAAATATCACAAGAATAAGAGATCACACAATCAGTTCAAATCTACATAATCTACATAAGACATCAAAGCAACAAATAAAAAATAAATAAATAAATAAATGGCAAAAAGTTCAAAAGCTTACGATCGACAATACACGAGACGCAAAACAAAATGAGATATGATATCTTTGTTGTTAACCTCTGATGCCTGTGGATGTCTCATATGAGCCTTCCATAGATCAATCACCTACTTGGTCCAAAAAAATAAACACCATATATTAAAGAGCAAAAAAAACGTAAAAATAAAATATATATATAAAATAAAAAAGCTATCACTAACCAATTTATCCATTTCATCAGGTTTCTTTCCTCTAGCTAGCCCGTCAGAAATCCCTCTAAGAACTGCATATAACAAATAATGACAATAAACCTCTACAATGTTAAAACTTAAAACCAAAAAACTAATAAATGTGTTGAAATTAAAACTTCCTCTTAGAAAGTTATTGTAGAATTTAATCTAATTCTCAGAACTTAAATACAGTTCCAGTAAAACATTAGTAATTTTCTACAAGAAGTTGTAATTTGCAAAACCTCTTAACCCTAAATTCAATAGTCTAAACCTATCGCTTGACGTTCAAGAATATTGGATGAACAATTGTGATTGAGTATGCACGTAAATGTGCATGTACTCACAAACAAGATCAGAGAGAACACAATCAATACACACAATATTATATATTCACACATTACAAATGAGATCAGTCTGGAGTATTTATACCCACAAAATTGACGGTTAAATAACCGTTAATATAACTACATAATTAACATAACCGAATTACTTGATCATCACGTTCCGATTCTTCACAGTTTGACTTCTTATGAACACAGGTTTGACTTTTATATTTGCCTTCTAGTTTCACTAAATTTCTTGATTATAGTTCTTCCAACAAGAACAAGAAGATGCTTCCCGTTTCAACCTAAAAATAACCTATAACTATCAAATGTAAAGCAGGCTGTAAACGAACCGAACCGAACGGAGTCTTGTTCATGTTCGTTCGTTTAGCATTGAACTTGTTCACAAACACATATCGAACGAAATTCTTGTTCGTGTTCGTTCATTAAGGAATTGAACTTGTTCACAAACACAAACATATACCATTAAAGAAAACATTCTTAATCCCTAACATTTGACATAATCACCTTGTTAAGCACTTGATACAATGACTGTTCATGAACTAAAAAAACAAACGACCATGAACAAACAAATTACCGAACGCCACGAACACAATAATACAAACGCGACTTTTCTCCGTGTTCGTTCATTCAGTTAATCAAACAAACGCCGCCGAACGGTTCACAAACAGTTAGATGAACAATCAGTTCGTTTACAACACTAAATGTAAAAGAAATCTCGAATCTAGCTACAGAATTTTTACTAAAACCTAAATTCAAAACCCTAACCCTAGGAATAAGAACACAGTTAATTTGTCCAATTGCAAAAGCCAGATCTAACTCTAAAACACAACCTATAACCATCAAATACCAAAACCTACATATCATTAACAGTCTGTAGCAATAGCAATCAACGAAGTACGAACATAATTTATAAATGAAAAAATGAAAACAGAAAAACGAATACCTAGAAGCCGATCAACGGCGAATCGTTCGAAATCCTCGAGCCGGACTTCGAGAGTGGGAGCCGAACGGTAAAGAGTTAGGGTTGAAACACCATTAGATGACGTCAGTGCTGACGAAGCTTTCTTCTGTGATCTCATAACTTCCATTGTGACTGGTGATCGGCGATTGGTTACTGTGAATATTGTGAAGAAGATGAAGAAGAAGAATAGAGGATTTTGGGGGTAAAGAAAGATAGATACATAAATGGCGGGAAAATTCCCACCAAATTTGGGGATATTGGTTTGGGCTCGACTTTATGAATTGTAGGGCTAGTGAGCTACTACTTCCATGAGCAAAGTCCAAAGGTGACTTAGGGGGTGTTTGGCCTAGTTTTTATCTAAGCTTATAGTTTTTTAGCTTATTTTTACAAAATAAACACTAATGGGTGTTTGGTTTAGCTTTTAAGCTTCTGCTTATTACTTTATATAAGCTAATTCCAATAAGCTTATGGGAACATGGTTTTTTAGCTTATTTGAAGAAGATGGTTTTTTACTCATTACACACAATCATATTATACCCCTTCCCATAATACAAGATAACTTAACAAACAACTAAAGATTAATTATTAATTATCAACTTGTAGAATATAAGCTAATCCAAACACTTAAAAATACCTTATCAAATGAAATAAAATAAGCATAAGCTACTTTAAAATATAAGCATAAGCCAAAAAAATAAAAGCTAGGCCAAACACCCCCTTAAATAGATATCAAGAAAAGTAGGGGTGAGTAGAAAAGTAAAATAAGTGAATCGAAATAACCAACAAAATCGAATCGAAACAGAAATTGACGGTTTGATTTTTGGATTTTTAATAACCGAAAATTTCGGTTCGGTTTTCGGATAACCATTTTTAATAACCGAAAAAAACTGAACCGAACTGATAAGTTACAATACATATATTTTTATGTTTAAGTTGTTTAAATGTTTAACCCAATGCTATTAGATATTATTAATTTTATTCTTTAAAGTTAAGCCGTTATAATAAAAACACTATGTGTTTATTTATAATTTAAATGATTTATTTATTTATTACCTATTAGAAATAACAAATATTAATATAAAAATTAAATGATCTTCAAATTATTATAAAAAAAATGTCTTAATAAAAGTTTTGGAGAAACATAAAAATATATTAGAAATTTATATTTTTGTGAGCAATATTAATTAAAGAGGTTAACTAATATATCTTAAATGTAACACCCCGTGTTTTCGATTGTCAAGTCAAAGTCAAGACGACTTCTTTGACTGTAAATAGTCTAATTTATGTTTATTTGTATTATGTGTAGTAAGTGTTGTAATCAAGGAAGAATCGAAGTAATCGAATGATTTAACGCAAACCGATTTACGACTGTGAATAATAGGAAGTAACAATGCGATAAAGTTAACTAATCAGTAATCAAACCGATCTAACTATCAACAAATCTCGAGTTACGCGAACTTTGGTTGTTGCTTACGTGTGTGTATGCCTTACGTGTTACCTGTGCGTGCTTACTTTATGTTTTGTGTGGTGATCAGTCAAATCAATCGAAACTCGAACTCAACTCGAATGCAATCAAATCGAACTATGACGAATAATAACGGAAGGATAGGGTGAATGATAGATGATTGTATGTTAGATATAGTGGTTGGGACTGAAAGTAATTTGAATAGGAAACCCTATCGTATTCGTATCATCTTCAATCGAAACCGAAATATCAAAAATCGTCGCGCCAAACGCTCGAACCCGGCCGTGGATCGATCGGGCTGTCAGCCGATCGGACGGACTGTCCGATCGAGCAGGCTGTCCGATCAGGATGCCAGCCGATCCGCCAACCCTTTCCTCTTTTGGAAGCCTATAAATAGGCTGTCATTGTCATTCCTTACCACTTTTGGAAAGCTCTGACCGACCAGCTCGTGCTCCCCTCCTTTTCTCAGATTTCTTCCAATTCCGGTAAGTTTTTATCCTAAATCATGTACTTTCTTAATCAAAACATGCTCCTACATCTTTCTATCTTTCAAATCTTGATTTCTAACCGTGAAATCATCAAGATCTAAGCATTATAGGATGATGTCATCAAGGTGTTCTTCAAGAACATCATGTTTTGACTTCAATCCACCATAAATAGCTTGGATCTAACCGATTTCCACATAAACAAGCTAAGATTTATCAAAGATCTAAACATCTACATGATGTGAAGGATTGAAAGATGGAATTCTAACTTTCTTTCAACTCTTTTACACTCAATGCCTTCAAACCGGTAGAAACGGAGCTTGAGTCAACTCACCAACCATTCTAGTGGATGAGTGATTCAAGATTCGAATTCTATCTACGAGGTTCACCGACTCCGGGATAAACAACAAACTACCGTTCCAAACCGTTCACCGGCCGGACTTGGGTGATTCCTGTCCGACCAGGGGAAACAAGTGGGAATGGAAGTTCCATGGTTTAGCTCGTTGCCAAAATACCTCGATATAACGTCAATAACCAGAACAGCCAAGTGTTAGACGAACAGGCCGACCAGGTCAGGATGCTGACCGAACGGTTAGGTTGTTCGAACGAACAACCCAACCGATCGAACAGGTCAGCCGATCGGCTAGCATGAGGTCCCACAATTTGACAAACTCATGAGGTATGGTATTGAACGAAGTAATGCCCGATTGAACGACCGATTGGTAAACATTACTGTTCGGATCATGAGATACTATGCTTTAACACTTAATCAATTTTCAACTCGCTCGATGTATTGGGTGCCACCCGATCGAACATGCTATCAGAACGAACAGGCTGTTCGATCAAATATGCCACTCGATCCGGCGACATCCTGATGAGAACTAACTACTGAGATGTCTAACCGATCGGTTAAGCCGACCGATCGAACAGACCGTTCGATCGATCGACCTGAAAGGTAAGAACACTTCAGAGTTCTCAAATACTACAACAAAAACTTCGAAAGTTCAAATCCTCGCACACAAACACATCTTACTCAAAGGAAGAAACAATCCACTCGAACAGTCCAGCCGATCGAGCCTACCGGCCGATCGAACGGACTGTCCGAACGGATTGACAAGCCGAACGAATAACCTACTCGATCGAACCTACTGTTCGATCGACTGGACTGTTCGACCCACTTAACACTGTTTTCCATCCTACGTGTATTCATCGTTATGCTATCAAACTGTTCAGGCTAACCCTACTCTCAAGCGCTCCCTTCAATCCATTAACCAATCGCTGTGAGTATACTCGATCCCTTTTTGCTTTAGCACTTTTGGGTGTTACATACGTTACTTATCAAATCACAATCGAACACACTACTCAATTATTTGAACGCTAACCGAATTGCATGTATTACGTGACTAAATGAATGCTTGTTGATTGTGTTTACACGTGGAATGCTGTCTACCTGCCTTAACGACGTAGTACTATAGTTTGGACTCAGCACCCGTTTACACGGAGGTTGTTAAGGACAATTACTTGCATGGATTACGGTGGTAATCATGTATTGTGAACCGTCCCGGACGGTCAACCCGCAGTCATTGGTATCGATAGACCCATGTCGATAATTAACATGCTTCGTTTTCCTCTGTGTGCGTGCTGGTTATGCGTAAACTATTCGAACTCTATATGCTATTATCAAACTTGTATGCTCACCTTTACATTATATGTATTGACTTTATTTTAACGTATGTGACATGTGCTTAAGTTGCTAGGATGCTTAGGTGCTTGGTGATGAAATCGAGGCTAGGGAAGGTCTAGAAACAATAAACAATTGTCTGTAATAAAAATCTGAGTTGTCGGAACAGAACAATTTGCCTAGATCTTTTCTGTAATAATTGTAATATCTTATATGACATGGTATGGGACATGTTGCTTTAAATATTTGGTAATTATAGTTGTTATGGAGATTTCTGGACAATCTGTTTCGCTCAGTGTCGCGCCCCGATGATTCCGCCATCGGTTGGGGTGTGACATTAAATGTAAACATATAAGAACGATTCTTATATTTTAAATTATACTTTTTTATTTTTTGAATCTTACATAATTTTGTTCCAAAAAAACGAAATAATCGAAAGACCGAACCGACATAAAAACCGAAAAAACTGGAAAAAAAAACGAAACCGAACGGTTTTAAAATATCAAAAACCGATATTTCAGTTTCGTTTTGATTCTGTCCAAAAACCGAACCGAACCGAACCATGCACACCCCTAAAGACAACACGTGATATATTTTTAAAAGAAATCATAAATATATATCTTTTTTAAACAAAATAAAATTCGATTTATTTTTCATAAGTTACTATTTCTTATTTATTAGAATAGAATGGCATTTTAAAGTATAAAAACCTAGCCTACACGATAATTAGGTGTACAAAACAGTGGTGTTAAGTTCTTTTTTTTAAAACTTGAGCGGTCTCGTTAATAACTATTTAAGCTTGAACTATGAGCGGATTAGATATGATTTGATAGGGTTGTAACTTGTAACATATGTATTTTAGTTTTGTGTTAGGATTACATTTTATTACGCTTAAAATGAAATTTGCTTGTAATTATTGTGTTTCTATTTCTATTGTACTATGTTACTTTCTCACAACTTCTTTCGTTATTCGGTAGTTCTCCATTTCTATATTTTATTATTATTTTTTTTTTTTGAGTTGGAAGTCTCTTTAGAAATAGTCTCTCTATCTAAATGGATAGATGTACGGTTCAACTACATCCCATCGTCCCTGACCCTAACAATAACTTTGATATTTGTGGGATTTACTTGGTATAATGGTGACTGTCGTTGTTATATGTACTGTTTATTTTAAAATTATTTAATTGTATGTATAAAGAAAAAGACTGACTATATTATTTTTATTAATGTATTATGAATTTACATCGAGATAGTTGGTAAACGGGTAACAAACTGCGCCGCTACCCCTTTTTGAATAGCAAGTCTTAGTGATTAACGAGTCTATTGTTAATGAAAATATAATTATTTCTATATTATGCATTATATATAATTATATTTTGAATACCCTTATACATAATTATAAAACTGACTAGCATGCTTTATACAACGATTATGATCTTCAAAACATAAGAAGTGGAATCTGTAAAAATGAATGTATATCTTAGTATAATATTCTATTTTTGAAATGTTTATTGGGTGTATAATTTATTTTATCTTTTTAAAGAATTTATGTTTATTATTTATATATCTTTAAAATAAAAGGTTGGTGGGATGTCACCAACCAAAATACAAAACAGTCCATTGAGTTTTGAATTTGACATAAACAACCCATAGCAAAGTAACAAAACAAAAACCAAAACAACCCTTAATGTTTTCAACTTGGCATAAACAACCCTTGACAAAAAACAAAACAAAACAGATACAAAACAACCTCTAGAGTTGGTATGTGTTTTGACATTTTAATGTACGTGGTATAAATTCACGTTTCAACGTAAACGATATAAATTTATGATTTGACGTAAGTTTTTTTGGAAAGGAGTCTGCTTAAATATAATATGTATTCATGTTTATTTTTTTTTTATACGTTTTCGGTTGGTCTATGTGTTGACATAAACCGTGTTTGGAAATGAGTCGGGTCAAATATAATATGTTTTCATTTGACGATATAAATCCAAGTTATTGTATGTTTTGATGCCGTTAAATCTTGATGCAAATGCAAGGGTGGTGTAGTGGTTATGTGGAATGCTCACTAAACGAACCAACTCGGGTTTGATTCTGTTTCTTTTGTAAGCGTAACGTTTTAGATCGGATACATCAAAACACGTGTTTTCATATGGTTAACACAACACATAACGTGCTGCAAGATATAAACAATTAAGATGTCGTCGTCGTCGCAATGCACGACCTATGGAAAAAACTAGTTATATAATATAGGATTAGGATCAAATACAAAGGATCCTTATAGGAAAGTGTTGAACTTGACTAAACTTTTTACCTTCTCATATTCCATAGATAAGTCTTACAATATCAAGCATGACATGACTTACATTGAATATGATAAGATTTAACCTCCGTGTTGATAAAATCATATTCTTACATTAACTATATTTAGTGGTTAGAAAAAGATTATTAGCCATTTTTTTTCCTTGAGCTTTAGGGTGTTTTGTTTGGGTTGATTATCGAACCCCATATATATATATATTAAATTACACCTTGTTACGGTTTGGTTATTTGCTTTTTGTTTTGGTTGTAAATGTAAATCTAGACATTTTTTTATTTTTATAAACCAAATAGAAAATATAAATAATTTTGAATTTTATACTCAAATACTTTTTTTTTTACTTTGTTTTTATTAAACATGTTAAACAATTTGTTTGTTATTTATTCTATACTTTTTTAGTTTTAAGATAATTATATTTTTGTTTGATTCTTTTCATTAGATTTATTTATTAATTGTAATAGATTTGGGTATGTCAGGTTTTCCTCGAGTTTAATTTGTGTAACTTTTTTTGTGATTTGCGACAATATCATCTCATGTGTTTTGTCTACATGGAAATGGTTTTACTAGATTTTAATTTATGATGTGACATACCACCGCAACACACATGATATTTTACTAGTTTGTATTACTTAAAAATCCTAATTGGTGAGTTTCCATGCACCAGGTATAACTCAATCTTTATCATCTATTCTTTACAATTTTTTTTCCCATAAAAATCATTCATTCTTTACAACTTCGTTTTTAGCTAAACAATTTGTAAACTTTGAGTCATTACTAACGTAGATCAACTATTACTACTTCGTGAAAGTGAAAACTTTCATCATATATTGGTATTGGCTTAAAGTTTGGCTTCTAATGGACAACCGTACCAATCAAGGACAAGAACAAGTCCTAACCGGTTCTTTATATGAATAACAAAAACTTGAAAAAAAAAACCTATTTTTAAGCTAGAAAGCTAGCATTTTAACCGATTGTTCTAGTGAACCGATCTAGCGAAACCGGAGCGAGACAGACATAAAAACCTCTTAGCACTCTTAAGACTTGGTTAAGATGTTTTAGTTATTATCCATAATTACTCATATATTATGTGTAAAAACTTAATAAGACTGGAGGGTATGGTGATGGAGGATGGGCCGCCACGTCACTGCAAGTGAGGATGGGCCTAAAGGGGATGGACCAAGGGGGTGAGGGATAAGCCCCTATATGTATATCGTCGTGTGGGAGCCGGTTGGAACGAGCCGGGCTGAGGGGGCAGCGTGGGGGACCAGCGCCGTGCTAGGCCGGGCCTAAGCCAGCCCCCCATACCCTTTATTCTAAGAGCAATCTAACACACTAACAAGAGGGACCCTCTTCAACCATGACCCACCCCCCACCCACACCAAGGAACAAATCATTACAACATAATTTGTCACCCAACTTCTTCCTTTCATAATTCATATCCAAAATTCCCCTGTTTTTTTCCCCATTTAGCTTCCTCAATCGTCATCACCTCCACATCTCACTCTCTGACTTCATCACATATATTATATACATACATATATATATAATACACACTTGCATCTTGAATTTCAACCTGTCCTTTTCCCTTTCTTCCTCCACATGTATACAACAATCAAACAAACCCCAGTTGACCCATCACCCTTCACCTCCATATTCCCCAAAAAGATCTCAACTTTATTCAAGATTCATGCTCTTTACAGCTTCTTAACACTCAAATCCATTCTGGGTCATCCCCAATTTTAACACCCACCGTTCTTGATCAATTTCTTTCATGGGTTCCAGTTGTTTTCACCAATTGGTTACAGGGGTGACTCCGATGACTTATATTCGAACCGGGTTCTCTGATTCAACCGATATTATAAGCGAAAGTAGTGGCATTGAACCCCCTCTTCTTCCATCAGATGTTTCTGCACTCAGTAAACTATCTGAAACCCTAGAATCAATCTTGTTAGAACCGGATAGCTCATTTGCAGATGCTAAAATTGTTGTTTCGGGTGGCCGGGAGATCCCGGTTCACCGGTGTATATTATCGAAAAGGAGCCTCTTTTTTAAGAATAAGTTTTGCGAGAAGAATTGTAATGTGAAGTTGGAGATGAAGGAATTGGCTAGTGAGTGTGAAATCGGGTTCGATTCGGTTATGTTTGTGTTGAATTATTTATATAGTGGGAAGATTAAGGGTTTGCCTAAAGATGTTTGTGTTTGTGTTGATGATGAGTGTTTACATGAAGCGTGTCGGCCCGCGGTTGATTTTATGGTGGAGGTTGTGTATGCTTTTCATGTTTTTCAGATTGCAGAAATGGTTGCCCTTTGGCAGGTAAATGTTCAAGATTTATTGTTGAACATGAATTATTGTGTAAGAGGTGGTGTTTGGATGTGTTTATAGTTGTAAACTTGTAATAATCTAACTTTGGATTAGTTAAGGTATTAATAGAAAACTTAAGTGTTATGTAAGTAGTTTTACTCTAATGTGGAATAATGAGAATAGGATGATCCGCTATGATACGACTCGGTGTAGTCTCTGATGACGCGAATAGCACAAGTATTAAACATGAATACCCCTCGTTTAATTACTTTATATCTCATGTCCATAACACAGTTGTATACTTTATGTACCAACTACTGGCGAAGCTTGGGGGGTCAATTTTTCTCAATTCCGGGGGGGGGGGGGGGAACGTATATACCTAAAAATTTCTATACGAAGGTACTGTTCATAACACTACGCGTCGAAAAGTTCGGGGGGGGGGGGGGCGCCCCCTCCCGCCCCAAGGAAGCTGCGCCCATGGTACCAAGAAGAAGAAATGATGGACACTAGCCTCCTAATTTTATTTATTTTAAAAAAGTAAAAAATCATGTAGTGAACTTTTCGGTAAACAGGTCTAATCGTGTCTTATATGGTGACCTGTTGCCAGCCCTAGGTGTAGGATATAGTGTTTGGATGTGGTTATGTTGCCTGTAGTTGTAATCATTTAGTAGCATTGCAAATTGCAAATTGCATCTACTCGTTTTTTTTTTCATTAAATGTTTATTGTTTTAATTTCTTTTTGACGTTCTGTAGAGGCGCTTGCTAGACGTTCTTGATAAGGCATCAGTAGACGACATTCTAGTGGTTCTATCAATCGCAAACACATGTGGGAAATCATGCGAGGAACTTTATTCTAAATGCATTGACATTTTAGTCAAATCCGACGTTGACTTTGTAACACTCGATAAAGCTTTGCCAGAGCAAATAGTCAAACAAATTATCGATTCCCGATTCGACCTCGGTTTGGACAAGCCTGGGAGCGATAGTTTTCCCAACAAACACATAAAACGGGTCCACCGGGCCCTCGATTCTGATGACGTTGAATTAGTCACAATGTTATTACGAGAAGGTCATACTTCATTAGACGGTTCTTGCGCTCTTCATTACGCTGTTGCGTACGCAGATGCTAAAACGACAACCGAATTACTCGATTTAGCACTTGCTGACGTAAATCATAAAAACTCGAGGGGTTTTACCGTACTTCATGTTGCCGCTATGAGAAAAGAGCCGAGTATCATCGTTTCGCTTCTTACGAAAGGGGCCCGACCCTCGGATCTCACCCCTGATGGGAGAAAAGCGCTACAGATTTCGAAGAGGTTGACCAGAGCGGTTGACTATTACAAGTCAAACGAGGATGATAAAGAGTCAACGAAAGGTCGTTTGTGTATTGAGATATTGGAACAAGCCGAAAGAAGAAATCCATTGTTAGGTGAAGCTTCGGCTTCTCTTGCAATGGCCGGAGATGATTTGCGTGGAAAGTTGTTGTATCTTGAAAATAGAGGTAATGAATTCACATTCAGAGATCAAACAGAAGTTTGACTTTCAAAAGTCAAAATTTGTTTTTCTCGTCATAGTAAGCGTTAGATACTTGTTTATCCAGAATTTTAAGTGTCATTTTTAATTAGTGTCAAATGTGATTATAATTATCATAATAATTCGATAAGAGTAAATTACTATTTTGGCCCCTGAGATTTAGTCAGTTTAACTCTTTCGGCATAAAAAGGAATCTTTTGACACATCAGACCATGAGGTTATATTGAACTTTTTAGACAACTCTGTTAACGACAAAATTTTGAGTAATGATACATATATTATATATATTTCAGTTGCGCTGGCTAGTCTTTTATTTCCGATGGAAGCTAAGGTTGCAATGGAGATCGCTCAAGTTGAAGGGACGTCTGAATTCACATTAGAAAGTGTATACTCCCAGAATTTGGCTAATGCACAAAGAACCGTTGATTTAAACGATGCACCTTTCTTGATCAAAGAGGAGCATCTGGCTAGGTTAAAAGCACTCTCTAAAACAGGTAAATCTGCTTCTTTTTTAACCTTCGTACCTCGTACGTGCTTTTTCTTGCTAAATAATAAGGTTGGAGGGTGTGGTATAAAGCCCCTAGCGGCTTTATCACGCCACGTCAGATCCAACTAGGCGCCACGTCATATGGGGGGGGGGGGTTTAAAGCCCCTTCCTTTAACTTGGAGGGTGTGGTATAAAGCCCCTCTATTAAACAAAATAAAAAAAAAAAAATTTATTGGTTGAAAAGAGGTGGGCCCCACCTGCACCCCCTTTTTTGCTCGTTAGCAGCATGGCGGAAGAAGGATGATGCCCCCATTTCATTTGCTCGGTGTGGACGATGGCGCCCGAGGGGCGCTATGTTTGCCTTGTTGGCGGGGTGGCGTTAAGCCACACCCCCTTGCCTAAGTGTTGACAGGTCAACCTGACCAGTTTTGAACTGTTACCCAGCTTGTCTGACCCGCCCATTTACCACCTTTATGTTGGAAAATTTGTTATGTTGGCCCGTTGGGTACTATGCATCTTAGGTGGTATTTTGGAGTTTGCTGATTAAGGTCACTCATTGTGTTTTGATACAACAATAAGCTGTATTGAGGGTGATAGGATGATGTAGGTTAAATTGGGCTTAATGTTTGGGCCTAGGATTTGTTAGGTTTAGCCCATTGGGCCTAATCCAGCCCAAACATTAAGTATTGTTATTTTAATGCGTATGGTTACTTAGACATACTTTTATAAAAAAAAATCTTTGATCCGTCACTGAAAAAGTCAAACTGACCTTTGTGTTGTAACATGAACAGTGGAACTCGGGAAACGGTTTTTCCCTCGATGTTCAGAAGTACTAAACAAGATAATCGACTCAGAAAGGCATGATGAGAAAAACACTCCGGAAGAGCGAGAATCAAAGAAGCAAAAGTACTTGCAAGCTCAAGAAACCCTAAACAAAGCTTTCAATGAAGACAAAGAAGAATTCGAAAAATCATACGCCCTCTCTTCGTCGTCGTCGTCAACATCCGGTGTTGTGAATCCACAAACTGTTCCATTTACTTTCCAAAAATAGTAACCTATTTATGATACACATGCAATATTGTATATTGTAGTCACAAGTTATAGTTCTATTCTTGTTTTTTTTTTTTTTTTTTTTTTTTTTTTTTTTTTTGTTACTTCTGTTGTAACATAGGACATGAGAATATGTGAAAACTTGTGCTTTTTATTTGTTTTTTTGGGCCATTTTTATTTTTTTAAATTAATAAATGAGTTTTTATAGATTGTATTGATTAACTTTCTACATATGCAAATTGAAATAACCATACAAAAACAACCATAAATTAAAATAAACCCTAAAAGTGCCCTAATACAAGGTTCTTTTTTCATTGTAACAATACATAAATAACTTCCATGCAACTAAGTAATTAAAAACAAAGAAAAATAAAGTAACCATAAGTTTATTAGTTTATTAAGACCCTAAATTTTATAGAAAGTTAGAAACTAGCAGTGATCATATGAATGGATCATAAGCTCCTTGAACCTTGGAATCAGTTCTTTCCATTCTTGGAGATAAGTTTTTGTTTGATCTTTTCGCGATTGTTCACCATCGTGTATCATCGGTTCATTCTCCAGCAATTTCTCTAGCAAGATAACGCTTTCTGAACTGTAATCTAGAATGTTCCTTTGATCTTCAAGCAAGTTTACAGATTCATTTGACGAAAACACAGTCCCCGCGTCAAGTTCCAACAAATTCAACACTTGTTGAGAACGTTTGAGTTCGTCAGCGTTTATCGAGCTTTGCATTTGCTCAGATTTTCGTTTTTTGCACATTTCAACACTACCCGTTTTTGGTTTTTGCTTAAGCCGCTGCAAAAGTTTAGCAAAAACCGGAAGCGTGTATGTTTTCGACATGAATGCCAACAACTTTTGTTGCTTGACTTCCATTCGTAGCATACGTTCTTGAATAATCTCCAACTGTTTTTTGAACATCTCTTGTTGTAGTTTCATGTCCAAGATCTCCTGCTTAAGTGCAACGTTATCTTTTTTCAAAACATCGAGTTCTAATTCGATTGAGGGGCTAGTTTGATGAACACAAGCTTCTTGTTGTTCGGTTTCCTTATGTTCTTGCATGTTTTGTGCCTGGTTTCTTGTTCTCCTCTTGATCTTTCTCAACAAGTCCTTGTTTTCCTTCAGGAAGAACTCATTTGCGAATTCCCATTGATCCGGATTGATTTTCTTGAACCTCTATAATTAAAATTATAAGTATACCACCCAACAAAGAGTAAATCATGACTTAGAAGTTAAAATCAATCAAAATACACATCAAATAAACTATTATATGGTGATCATTGAAGTTAAACCCTTAAACAACATATTACTTTTACTTTAACTACTATAAAGGCCATATAAACAAGATAAAGATGACTTACATAAGCGTTGAGTTGACGAACGAAGCTAGAGAAATTATCGTGCTTGAATCTTTGTGGCAAAAGCTGAGTGAACTTTTTAGGATCCCGAATAATGAAACTTGTTTTAGTTTCACTCCATGATATGATTAAATTTGTTGTTGGGTCATCCACCATTTCAAATGTTTTCTTTAGAAACTGAGGTACATCGTCTCTAAGCCCTCCTAATTTGGGTTCTTCGTGAATCTTCATAATCTCTTTCGATGAATCTACGCCACCACGATCTTGATTCAAACCCGCCATGGGCTCTTCTTTGCTATTCAAGTTGGAAGATCAAAAAAATTGTTAAAAGTGTGATTGTTGGTATAAGTTGTGAGTTAGAGAGACAAGAGGCCTTGAAAGGGTCATGCATGTGTGGCCATTTATATAGTTCAATTTTGAGACATGCATGTCTTGCTTGGGCCTACTTAATCTATTTGTTATGATCATGCAAAAGGTGAAAAAAAGTGTTGTCATGTGGCCAAAAGTGGTTTTACATTTCATACTCATGTTATAGTCATGTGAAATGTGATGGGTGAGTGAACTTATCTTTTTAATATTTTAATAAATTTTATTAGTTATCGTCAACAATTCATATTATTATTTTTTAACAATTACTTATCATTCGAAATGTCGATTCAAACACGTATAAAAACCAATTATTTTTTATTGACAAGCACAAGTTATTCGAGAATAATCAAATAACCGTTAAATTACATAACGGAGCAAACGAATTTGAAAAAATAAATGGGTGAGGTAGCGAGACTTTATTGGCTTGGCTTCAACAATGGGGTGAGCCTTCACGCTTGTGGCCTTGGTCACAAAGGATGAGGCCTCGCGCCCTCCCGATGATAGTCGCTCGTGTGTTAGGGGCGCCATTTGAGTTGGCCTCACGCCCTACACCATAACACATAACACTTTAATTTTGAACCCTATGCATCCGATAAGTGATTTCTCTTTATATTTCATTTATATGTTCTTTACAATTCATTAAAATAATAGGTGATTCACAAGTAAAAACTAAACTTTTAGAAAAAAAGTTTTTCAAAGTAAGTTGTTAATGTTTTGTGATTTTTCTCATCTTTCTTAAGATATCATGACAATGTATGTTATTCTATCTAAAGTTTTCTAGAAAGTTCTACATAAATATTATGTTTAAAGAAATGATCATTCTCTAAAACTTCATGTTTCTATCTATGGCTAGAAGTATGTATCATAAAATGCCTAGAGAGTTTCAAATTTCGAACGTAACGACTTAAATAAATTCCGGTATGTATCTAAAACTTCATTTTTTAGGATTTTTAATATATGTAAAACACATCTTGAGATCCTTTTCGGAGTTATGATGACTTTTTACCATTGCGTTCGTTATCCATATCGAGTGTTGTTACCGTATCGATACCATAATGAGCAGAACCAATATCAACCGGTTTTCCACCGTTAACGCTGTTTTTACAATTGCGTCTACATTTCCATTTACAATCTGTTAAAAATTGACTCGCACATAAGGCTGGCATATCGTATTAATCCGACCTCTTGAAACACGAATACGATAAGAATCGAATCTGAAACAGGTAAACACGACACAAAATCTTATCGTGTCAGATTTTTCAAACACGAACCTGACAATAAACACGTTACACGATACGACTTTTTAAGACACGAAAAAAATTACCAGCGTATCATACGACCTATTAAGACACAGACACAACATGTTAAGACACGAACATGTATTTTTTACTTAAAATTAGGAGCCCTACAACTTTTTTTTCATAAAAATATAAACGTGTCATTAATAGGTCTTTTAACACGTTAACACACGAAATTAAACATGTATTTAGACAGAAAACCTATTAAGCTTATAAACACCAAAAGTGTAACCCATTAGTTTTAGGGCATGTTTGGCTAAGTTTTTCCAACCAACTTATTGAATTATTGACTTAATCAAAAAGCCAATAAGAAGTTTTAGTGTTTGGCAAATGCAAAAGTCATTTTCAAAATGACTTTTTGAGAAGGAGAAAAAAGTCATGAAAAAGTCATTTTTGAAAAGTTAGAATGTTGTGACTTTTTGAACTAATTTATTGATTTATTAGCTTTTAGTCATTTTAGATCAATAAGCTAACCCAAACACTTTTTAAAAAACAACTTATTGACTTATTGACTTTTCCCACCCCATAAGCTAATCCAAACACTTTTTTTAAAAACTCATTTTCAAAAAGTCATAAGTCAATAAATCATTTTCTCAAAAGTTTTTTTAACTTAAAGAGAAAAATGCCCGGATAGTCCCTGTGGTTTCGCATTTTTTCACCTATAGTCCCCAACTTTCTAAAATTACATGAATAGTCCCCAACTTTTCATTTTTTGTTCCCGGATAGTCCCTGGGTCTAACTTCAGTTTGTTTTCTCTGTTAAGTGGGTGTGAATTGACAAAAATACCCTTTCCTTTAAAAGGCCAAACCACAGGGACTATCCGGGCATCTTCTTCATTTTTAGAGAAAAACCCCACCACCACACTTCATCTTCAACCTCCACCCACCATCACCCTCCTCCACCCTCCACCATCACCACCACAGTCACCTGAACTGCCATAATCCTACCATCAACAATATCGCCTGAAACATCACATGTCCGGTTTTGTCAAAACAATCAATCAAACACATGTACACACCTGCTGACCGAGCTGCTGCCGCCGTTGTTCTTATCGCTGACGCCGACTCCTACGGCCGGTGCTATGTATGAGTCACTGTTCCTTGCATCATAACCCGAAGCCAAAACTCGAATTCGAAGAGGACCACCATCACTCTGTTTCTTCATCTGCTGCTACTGCTATGATCGTGAACCAGAGCTTCACCTGAAACACACCGGTTCCGAACCGCTGACCCGCATCTCGAACCCAGAACCACCGTCACCGCTACTGCCGCCGGTTCTCCTTCATCAGTATCAATCATCATCTCCAATCAATGGCAAGCACGATCATCTTCAGTAATAATCATCATCATCATCATCTCTGACAGATAAACGGCCGGAGGCGAGAGAGATCGAGAGGGAGGATGAGGGTGTTGTGCGACTGGTGTGTTTGTAGGTAGGGTTTTAAGTGAGGGGTGGGGGTTTGCAGGTGGGTGTGTGTGACCGGAGCCACTGTGCAGCCATCGGTGTGACGCCAAAATCTTCATCGATCAGAGAGAGGAGAACGAGAGTAGCAAAGATTTGGGAGGGGAAGAAGAGTCGGTTGGAGTCGTTGGAGTCCGGTTCGTCCCCGGAGAGTCTCATCGGAGAGGGAGGAGTGAGATATGTGTTTGTGCGTAGAGTCTCATCGGAAAGTCTCAATGAAGTAGATACCCAGATAGTCCCTGTGGTTTGGCTTTTTAAGGAAATGGTATTTTTTGACATTTCACACCCTCTTAACAGAGAAAACAAACTGAAGTTAGACCTAGGGACTATCCGGGAACAAAAAATGAAAAAATAGGGACTATTCAGATAATTTTAGAAAGTTGGGGACTATAGGTGAAAAAAGACGAAACCACAGGGACTATCCGGGCATTTTTCTCCAACTTAAATAAGCTTAGCCAAACATGCCCCTTTAATCTAAGAAAATCTATAAAACCCAAACCCCTAATTTGGTTGGAAAATAAAAATGGCGGTGAAGCTGAGATTAGCGAGGTTAGGATGCCGGAACAGGCCCTTTTACAGAGTAATGGCAGCAGATAGCAGATCTCCCAGAGACAGAAAACATATTGAAGTTTTGGGTTACTATAACCCTTTACCAGGTCAGGTTCTTTTTTCTATCTTCATTTCCTTTCATACTACCTCCGTCCCATTAAAAGTGTCCATTTTTGAATTTTCAAAGTCTTTATTTATAAACTTTGACTTTAATTATATATTTTTTTGTGTTATATAAAACTTGATGAAAATTAACCCGATAAAAACACTTGTAAAACACAGTCAAATCATATAACTTTAAGCATGTATTATCTAACACAAACAAAATTGTTTAAGGTCAAAGTTTATGAATAAAGACTTTGAAAATTCAAAACAGGGACACTTTTAGTGGGACGGAGGGAGTATATTATTATCTGCATTGTTAGTTTGCAATCTAACTAGTGATTGATTAGTAGATAAGAAAGATTCAGGATTTGGGATGAAATTATGGCTTCTTTAAATTGATTAGGTAGGGTTAAGATTCAATTAGTTATCTTTTTTTGTTAAAGATGAAGAAGATTCAGCTGTTTAATCATTCAAATTAGATTTTAACCCACTAAGGAAGTAGTAGCCCTTTGATTATTAGTTTTGCTGCTGCTTGCTAGTATCAAACTGATTATTATTATTGTTATAATAAATCATTGTTTGACCTGTAAACAATCAGATAATAAGAAGGTTATCATTAGGGCTGCAAAAGAACCAAACGTTTGGCGAACAGTTCGTGAACCGTTCGTTTGTTTATTAGACAGACAAACATGAACAAGAAATTTTGTTCGTTTAGTTAAATGAACGAACATGAATAGAGGCTTCGTTCGTTCATTTATGTTCATGAACGTTCGGTAACGTGTTCGTTTGTGTTCGATAATTCATTAGTGTTTTTCGTTTTTATATTTATATTTTATTTAAATACTTCAAAATTCTGACAAATAAAATATCTAATAAGAGTCGGTGTATTATATATTATGTTCATGAACGCTTGTTTGTGTTCATTTGTTTCCATTTGTGTTCATGTACGTTTGTTGCCTAAATTTAACAAACAAACACAAACCAACACGAACAAGTTCATTTCCTTAACAAACGAACACGAGCATAAAATCTCATTCGATAAGTGTTCATGAATAGTTCGTGAACACATATATTTCTTAACAAACGAACACGAACAGGGTCTCGTTTGGTTCGTTTGCAGCCCTAGTTATCAGATTACATGAAACTGGTTATTATGTAAGGGTGTTGTTCAATTTTTTTTTAAAATTGGGTTTTGGGTTATTCTTGTCGGGTTATTCAGGTTTTTTTTGCTACAGTAATCCTACCGTAACCTGAAGACTACTTTTGGGTTTCGGGTCAATCGGGTAACACCATAATCGGGTTTGGCCGTTTGGGTTAGTTTTATACGGGTTGGCTTTCGGTTAAAAACCCCACCCATATTATTATGATTTCAAGTCTTGATGATTAGATAATCACTTTTAAGATTAACATCCAAAAACTCCTTTAATTTTTTTAATAATTGTAATATTTATTACACTTGTAAGCTTAAGTCACTAATCAATGTTAGATATATGAGTTGCTAATCGGTGGTTGATTGCCTTGTTAATACAGGACAAGATGGCGGTAAACGAATGGGGCTTAACTTCGAACGAGTAAAGTAAGTTGTTCAATACACCGTTCTCCTATTACTTTCAGACTTTCAGCTTTCATGTGAATAATGTGATGGTATTTTAGTTTTCCTGTTAATCGTGTAAAAGTGATTACGAAACACAGAGTCGTCTTGGTGCTGATATTGTGGAAGTCTATATTTATTTCAAAGAGTTAAATGCCATTTTAGTCCCTGTGGTTTGGGCTATTTTGCCAGTTTAGTCCAAAGGTTTCATTTTTAACCTGTGGGTCCAAAAAGGTTTCACAGTTGCCATTTTAGTCCACTTGGTTAACTTCATCCATTTTTTCTGTTAACGAGAAGGCCAATTCGGTCATTTTGTATGTAATTCTGTTAACTAAAAGGGCAATTCAGCCATATAAAATGACCAAATTGGCCTTCTTGTTAACAGAAAAAATGGATGAAGTTAAGCCAGTGGACTAAAATGGCAACTGTGAAACCTTTTTGGACCCACAGGTTAAAAATGAAACCTTTGGACTAAACTGGCAAAATGGCCCAAACCACAGGGACTAAAATGGCATTTAACTCTATTTCAAAATCTGAAACTTATTTGACGCCTTTCTTATGTGTTAACACTTGTTTTCTTTTGTTGTATAGATATTGGCTATCAGTTGGTGCACAACCGTCGGATCCTGTTCAACGTCTCTTATTTAGAGCAGGGGTGCTACCACCACCACCAATGGTTGCAATGGGCCGGAAAGGCGGGCCCCGTGACATCCGCCCAGTTGACCCGTTAACTGGACGGGTCATGATGGCCGAGCAACCAACCAAAACTACGAACGGATTGATGGATGTTTAAGAAAGTACAATGTCAAGTTGTCAACTTCCCAACTGTTGGCTTTATGGTCAAATTTAGAACTAAATGCAATGTTATGTTATAATTTTAGTACCATCTTTTGATGCTACAATGATTTTGATTTGCAGTGGAAGTTGGTATTTTGTTTGGGGTCTTTGAACAATAACTTTGCAGCTCATGTTATTTTCCCAATTTAATAAGTTTCTTGATATTTTGTTATTAAATCATGATGTGGTCCTGACAAGTTGGTCTAATGGTTAGTCACTTGGTTTCTCTCCTTGAGGTCCCAAGTTCAACTCCTACTAGTATCATTTTGAAGGACATTGGTGGTGGCAATGAAGTTTAGAACTAGACCTCTCTAGAGGTCGCCAGTTCGAAACCGAGCCGAACCGGGTTTTACTGCAGTGGGCCTTCGGGCGGCGGGTTTTCCCCGGAACTGGTGGCTCGGTGGCTCGGGTATGCATCCAACTCTGACCGTTATGGAGGAGGGGATACATTTGCTCGATTGAGGGCATCCCAGGATGCTTATCCGGTGATTTAGTTGGCCGTTCAAAAAAAAAAAAAAAATCATGATGTGAATATTGCTTAAATATTAGTTTAGTGTTTAAAAGACCAAGGGAATTCTTTAGTTCTTGGGTTTGTTTATTTAAACAACTTATCAATATTGAACTTTTTTATTTGTAAAATTGTATTTACCTGTGATCTTATATAAATCATTAAAATAATTATTTTAATAGTGTTATACATGTAGAAAAAGTATATCGTACATTACGGCTTAACGTACTTCACGTACAACAACGTGCGTGATTTGTTATATAACATGCGTGATTAATGTTTTCAATATGCGTGATTATTGTGTTTCAACATGCGTGATTTTGGATTTTTGAGTTATAACGTGCGTGATTTTAAAATGAATGCGCGTAATTACCTGTCGTACGTGATGTACGTTAAGCCGTAATGTACGTTAACCTTCCTCTATACATGTATGTATCATAATAATTTCATGAAAATAGCTATGAATAGCATGTCGAGTTAAATTGTAAAGTAGACATTACAACTTGTACTTAGAAACCCGTATACCGATTAAGCAGAGATCTGAATAAACTCGAAACTGATTAACCCAAATCTTATTTGAGTTGGGTTACTAATGCAGGCCCAAGTATTTCCTGATTTCAATTTTCATGGAGGCCTATGGTGTTACACGAAAATAACCATAACTTTGGCTACAAGTCTCCATTTTAGGTGTTCCTCCGGTCAAATCGATGCTTGAGACGAGGAGCACGTCGTGGCAAGGACCCGGAAGGGCTTTGCCCAAGTTTGAGTCCAAAAAACGCATTCTGGCGGGAGTTACGAGCACTTTTATGTGCTTTTTCATGTTTTATGCATTTTGTTTTTGGACTTGTGTTTGGCCATGGCTTTTTTATCGCCCGTCCCGAATTTCTGTCCTTATTTATATGGTCATTCATCAATTTTTCAATAAGAACGTCCTTTCATTTCAAATTATCTGCCCTTTAGGACAAATTTTGCAATAAGAACATCCTTTCAGTTCTTCGTTACCGTGTTGGCGAAAGAATCAGTTACTGGTTAGATTCCTATAACAAAAAACCGAATTACCTGACATTCGATTAAAAGACCGAACACCCATACAAGTGGGAATGCACGAGAGGCACAGTCGAATAAGTCCGAAAGCTACCCACTTTCTCCAAATCTGGTCTCAACCAAAAGAATAATGGGAACTTTAATCCACAATTATCATTTAACCCCCTCCTCCACTTTTCTTATTCCAACCAAGAAACTCTGCTTTTCAGATTTTCGTCTCAAACACCAACTCAGCTTCTGCAATCGTATCCAAATAAAGATGTCCGCACTTCCCCACCAAAACCCAGGTCTCTTATAATCTTTTACTTACACCCATCTTTGTAGTTGCCAATTTTATTTCAAGATTTGGGGTTTGTTTACATTCTTTAGGAATTTGTCATCAGAAAGTTGTTATAGAAAACAAGCATGGGGAGAATCTTGTGGGTGTATTGCATGAAACTGGATCCAAAGATGTTGTAATCTTGTGTCATGGTTTTCAATCATCCAAGGTTGGTTTGCCACTTATATACTTCAATTTCTTCATTCATTATATACTTCAATTTCTTCATTCATTATAGATAGTCAAATGCCACAAAAACAAGCCAAGTACGAAAGGCGCGCGCCTCATCTGCGCCTTAGGTCAATTTTTAGCCTACAAAGCGCGCCTCAAATGCGCCTTTTGTACATTGTGCGCCTTATGTCACGCAAGGCTTAAAGGTTTGCGCCTTAGGTCACCTCGCGCCTAGGCACGCTTTTTTAAACCAAGCTCTGATCATATCCAGGGAAGACACACGTCTAACAAATCCTGGCTAATCTGCTCATCCCATGTCAATTTAGGTCCGCCTTTGCCCTTCCTCCCCTCCATTGTTAGGTTTCCAAGGTTCTTACCCGTCATTTGTCTCCTCTGCACATGACCAAACAATCGCAGCCTCCCCTCCAGTGGCGAAGCTTGAGATTTCCGACCCAGGGGGCGGAAGTCACCGGACCTAAAAATTTCTATAAAACCAGGGGGTCGAAAACGTATATACCCAAAAATTTCTATACAAAAACTACATACCCTCCACTGCTAAGCGAAAAGTTCGGGGGGTCGGCCACCCCCTCCCGCCCCTTAAAAGCTTCGCCAATGCTCCCCTCCCTTATCTTAACTGAGATTCATGCCACCTACAACTTTTCCCAAAGAACTTCATTTCTTATCCAATCCAACCTTGTGTTTCCACACTCCGCCTCAACATCCTCACTTCTGCTATCCTCAAGTTAATATGTTGACTTGTAATTCAGATCATTATAAACTCTTCTTGATTTTATATGCATGTAGGAAAGCAATACCATAACGAACCTCGCTTCTGCACTAGAGAAGGAAGGAATCAGTGCGTTCCGTTTTGATTTTGCTGGAAATGGGAAGTTATAATTTCATATATTGAAGTGCTTTGCGTATAAGTTTCATTGGCATATATCGTTTTTCAGGGAAAGTGAAGGCTCATTTCAATATGGTAATTACCGTAGAGAGGCTGATGACTTACATTCAGTTATCCAACATTTTCATGGAAATAATCGTGTAACACGTGCAATTCTTGGACATAGCAAAGGTATCCTAGAATACGGCTGTACATGCCAAACATCGACTATTTTGATCCTACGTTTCTCAGTAGTTAATTTTCTGACAATAACTTCTTAGGCCATGTGTAGTCATAAAGCCCCTTGTGGGGCGTTATGCGACACGTGTCGTGCCACGTCACACGGGGGTTTTATGGGGCGTTATATCACTAGAGCCCGTAGTCATAAAGCCCCTACCCATCATTACCTATTTAATAATTTTCAATATTATTAATTATAAAAAAGCTTACTTGTTTGTGATTGGCCAAAGCTTGAAAGGAATCTCCACAACGCCGTTATTATCCTCGCGCCACCTCAAAAAATTTTGGCCATAACGCCCTCCGTTTCGGTGTTCTTGGGCGTTTTCGGGCGCTATGTGGGGCATACCGCCCCACTACGTATAACCTTAGTTGATTAGACATTTTGTGACCTCTTAATCTTATTACTTACAGGTGGCAATGTGGTGCTCTTATACGCGTCGAAGTATCATGATGTGTACCGTGTCATCAATGTGTGTGGACGTTATAATACAGTCGAGGGCGTTGAAGAGCGTTTGGGAAAAGGGTTTTTGCAAAAAGTGAAAGAAAATGGTTTTATTGATGTTAAATCCAAAACAGGTATACATTCCGACCCGAACCCGTTTCGACCCGAACCAAAGCAACCCTTTTTTAATTGACCCGAACCCGTTTCGACCCAAACCCATTTTGACCCATGACCCGACCCGACCCAACCCGTTTGCCAGGTCTACTTTTGCACCATTTGTGCAATAGCTATCGTCTAATAAAGTTCAAATGTAAATACTTATGATTTGAGGAGTTTTGGGACGTGTGTTTTGGAAGTTATTGATTGGTTTTCCGGGTTGAAATTGTAATAATCAGATAATCAAAGGTTTAAGTGTTTGGCAAGTTTTGATTATTGAAGAAATTAATAGATAAAATGACTAAAAGAGGGTTTTTTTTTTTTTTTTTTTTTTTTTGAGATAAAACATGAGACATCTTGTGAAACGGGATATCTATTCAAATTACGTTAAAAAATGTAAATGTGATTTTGAGTTAAATGCCATTTTAGTCTCTATGGTTTGGGCCATTTTGCCAGTTTAGTCCAAAGGTTTGAAACGTTGTCATTTTAGTCCAAATAGTTTCAAGCGTTGCCATTTTAGTCCACTGGGTTAACTCCGTCCATTTTTTATGTTAGCTAGAAGGGTAATTCAATCATTTTATATGGTCAAATTGCCCTTCTAGTTAACAGAATTACATATAAAATAACTGAAATGCCCTTTTAGTTAACAGAATATAGCCATATAGGGATGGAGTTAACCCAGTAGACTAAAATGGCAACGTTTAAAACTATTTGGACTATAATGGCAACGTTTCAAACCTTTGGACTTAACTGGCAAAATGGCCCAAACCACAGGGACTAAAATGGCATTTAACTCTATGATTTTTTATTTTAGCGTTAGATGATTAGTTTCAAAATGCAAATCCAAACACCCCCTAAATGCTTGTTTTTGTGTGTGTGTAGGGGAGGTCTTATATTGTGTGACAGAAGAAAGCTTGATGGATCGTTTGAATACAAATATGCATGAAGCATGCCAGCAAATTGATGAAGATTGCAAGTAAGACTAAGTACTCTCATCGTTTATAGCAAAGAGTCAAACCTGTTAATTTTTAGATTCAAATTCGACAAACGTTTTTACTAATGTTTAACCTAAAACATGTTCTTTTCCACCCATATGTTATATAGCTAAATGCAGCTATACGCATTCTACAAATGAAACATGATGGTTCACGAAATCTGAGTTACGAAGCAACTTGTTTGACCATCAAAAGTCAAACGCACTCTCTGTTATTTGATCTTGATCATTTGTTGTCATTTCATGATATATTTTGTATTGTATTTATGCATGTGATGATAATGATGACGATGACATCAATTTTCGATTCTATTTTAATAGAAGTTTTTATGTTTTTTAGGGTTTTGACCATTCATGGATCCGATGATCCAATTGTTCGAGTCGAAGAGGCGCTAGAGTTTGCAAAAGCCGTACCAAACCACAAGTTACACATCATTGAAGGTGCGGACCATAGATTCTCCAAGCATCAAGATGAGTTAATTTCCAATGTTTTGTCTTTCATAAAATAACCTCTAAATCACCACCAAGATAATTGCTGGATTCACTTTCATATTCAAGATTCAAAATAATGAATCTATATGATATAGTAAGAAAAATGAATTTTGATGGTCAATGTAAATTATATATAATATAAAAAGTGGTGGCCGGTATCTACAATAACCGGCCACCACTTTTTTTTTCATACATACTAGTAATAACGCCCGCGCGCGTTGCGGCGCGGATACATCGCAAACATCAAATGGATTAGTCCAAGCATTATGTGTTGCGTTAACCACACGAAAACGCGTGTTTTGACGTGTCCGATTGAACTTAATGTAACCTATATAAGCATTGCGATTGGATCCAAGCGTTATGCGTTGCGTATCTAGGGTTTAACATGTTACTGAATCATACGAACAACGATGAAAATAAAAAGAAAAGGATTAAAGAATTGATGAAGATTACCAGGTGCGTAATCCAGGTTTAAAATAAGCTAAGCAAGAACGCAAGAAAGCCTTATGAGAGTTCGGGCTCAGCTCAGCTCGGCTCGATTCGAGCTTTGTTTTCAAAGCTCAAGCTCGGCTCGTTTGCATTTTCTCAAGCTTGAGCTCGACTCTGGCTCAGCTCGTTTATTATCTATTAATTGATATATTAAATAAAAATAATATAAATAATAGACTTTTTAGGCTTGCGAGCTCAATATGTGTTTATAGGCATAATAAAATCATATAAATAATAATAACAATAAGATCGTTATCGGGCTGATTTAAGCTGGTCGACACCACCCCTAATCGTAAATTCATATACAAAACAGTTCATATATTGAAGGTCCACGTTTCTTTCTAATTCACATACAAAAACAGTTGCTATATTGAAGGTCCACATAGTAGTAAAGCACACCATACTACACTATCAAACCAAACCACATGCATACATATTTGAAGTCACTTGTTCTGGTTGAGTCTTGCAGCTGCAGCCATGGACGCAGCCACCCCACCTGGGTATGTAGCCAGCTCCGGCTGGTTCCTGATCTCCGCCCTGATCACCCCCTTTGCATCCTCCCTTGTCACCATTTTGTCTTTAGGCAACACACTACTTGCATCCGTCAACACATCTCCAAGCTTTGTTTTCTCCTCATCACGCCTAGTTCGCGCATTTTGGGAGGCCGCTCCCTGAGCTTTCGCCACCACACCACCTGGTATCACCTGCATACGCCTCGTTGCTCGGACTTCTGCTGCTTGTATCGCAGCCGCATCACTCTGTTCCACCGGTTTCTCTGTGGCGGATAGCGCAACAGCCTCCAGTGCCTCTCCCACTGTAACCAAATCCTCACCACCACTTTTCAACGAAATTGGGATGGACGTATTGCCCTACCACCTATTCAAATTCCATAGGAATTTAATTAGTTTTATCAACCGACTTGGTTGCAAATTAATATGTAAAAAATATCCGTAGTAAAAAAATAATTCTTGTTTTTGGGAGCTTTTACTTTTATAAACACGTATAGAAGTCAAAACAAAAAAAAATCTAAGAAAATGTTTGAAAATGTGAATTTTTATATTTTATAAAAAAATAGATTTTTTATTTGAAAAGCTTGAAGAAATTATGTAAAAACGGATTTTTTCTTTTTTGTGTAAAAATGATTTTCTCGTTCACCACTTCTTTTTTGTGTTAAATACATGCCTGGCCTCCAACTGATTCGGTTATAATGTGCTGACCGGCAACTTCGGCTCGGAGACGGTGAAGTGTTGATCTCCGGTGACTTGGTGAAGACCGCGGTTTCGATTGACAGAAGCCGCAGACTGCATGACGGCGGCAGGTCCTCCTTTGTGGATGTGACCAAGGGCCATATTTTCGGCGGATTGCACGGTGGCGGCATCTTCTGGGGTGATGGCTTTGTTAGCCATATTTGATGGACAAAGCGTTTGCTAAGTCCGGTTTTCCCCTGCATGTTGCGGCGTGAGACCTGTTAAATGTTGCAGCCACCACCAATGAATAGGATCCGCAACATATAACCACCTCGAAAACTGATCGATATACCTAAATACACCAAAGGAAACACAACTTGTATAAACATTCATGTAAAAACGATGACATTAATTCACTTGAAAGTAACACGACAATAAACCTAAGACTAAAAGATATAATAGTAAAATTAGGAAAACGGGCTCTGCAGACCTTGAACTTGGAACAGTTCATTTGGTGAGAACAGAGGTTACGACACGCTCTAAACGGCATTAGTTCTAGGGATTGAACAACCTACTAAAAAATAGAACTTTATTTAACTTTATCACTTCCTCTTTTACCTAAGTAACAATATTCTATCTACTAAAAAATACACGATGATATAGCTTCATTAGCTTGTATGTGCATGAGCGCATCTTAACATAAGCACCAACCCTACAGCAGAGATATTCGACTTGCACTCAAACTCATCTTCTGAACTTACACATACTAACACTTGCACTTTCCGACGATCTTTCCGAGCTTCATATTCTCTAAATGTCAATTCCTAACATGTCTTGAACATGTGGTTTCGTCTGGAGCCCTATTGAACACCCCATTAACTACAAATTGTAAGGGCTCGGTTGGCCGTTGAAGATCTGTGTTTGTCCTATGATGGCACATAGTGGTTTCAGGATTTTAGTTGGATCTTCATAGCCTTCTTGGATGGCTATTTCAAAGCAACTTTTTTCAGCATCGTGTCATAGTGGGGAATGGTGCATATTATTGTATGGTGTCATGTGATGGTGCCATATATGACTATATACGTTCAAATCTCAGAAAAGTAATATACTAATACACCTGGTATCTTCCAATTGAATCTTCAAAAGCCTCTCTTTGACTGTTACAAAACAGAAGAAATCTAGAGGAAATTATACTCGTGTAGGTTAAACTCCCACATGGCCACATATCAAACTAAAATCACAAAAATCAAAATATGTAGATGAAACTGAACACAAAAATGCCTCGATTTGAAAAGAAATTTAACAAATAACCTTCGAATCAAGTCAAGGAAGGGAGAAAAACCACGCAATTTGGAGAATCACCCCCTCTTCTGCTTACCAAAGTCATCATTTTGATACGAACAAAACCCTAATTCGATTTTAACTAAAATATACGAACAAAAACCCCATCTTATGTGATTGGTTTGATTTGCTGGTGGAAGTTGCCGACGCCTTTCAGGTTGATGTAGTCGCCGATTTCTCACCACTACAGAACACCATCCTCGACCATTGTGGTGGTGGAGCTGTAAAGGGTGCGGGCGGTTGGTGGCAGTTGTGGACCTGTTCAGCGTTCATCGTTCATGTGGTGATGTGGAGAAAAATTGGATGAACCGATGAAACGATTTGATTAGGGTTACGAATTGAGAATTAATAAAAAGAAAAAATAGAAGTTTGTTATATAATGGGTACCTGTTAATGGAAGCAATGAGCAGACATGGAGACTAATTAGGGCTTCACAGATCCTGATTGAGTAGAAGAGAGGAGACTTTTAACAGCCCACGGATCACAGAAGAGAAAAACCGCGTATATCCATAAGTTGTTCATCATCTTCCTCACGTATATCGTTGTGCTTGCGGCTGTGATGACGGTTGTGGCGCCGACGGTGGTGGTGGCGGTGGCGGTGGCGGTGCTTGTGGCGTTTGGACAGTTCTTCCGATTCGTCCTCGGAGGTGCGACGGTGTTTGCGTTCTTCGGTGCCGCTGGTCATGGCGGAACCCCATGTTTAGGGTTTAGATTTGGGGGAAAGTGAGAAGATTGTGAGAGTTGAAAGATTTGTAGGCAGAGAGATTTGTAGACAAAAAGAAGAAGATGAAATAAAGGTGTGAACCGACCTTTGTCTTTAATATTATATAAATGTGTGTGTTTCCACCTCCACAACCACATTATCTTATTACGTGTTGTGGCGTGGTAGCATCGACATATGCATGTTGAGCGTTATTGGAATGAATAATGATAAGTATAACCTTTGTCCGCGTTTCCAAACACTTACATTAAGAATGCATTTCAGTCGTTAACCTTATTAGGAAGTTGTACGCTAACGTTACATAAATCTTCCAACATTCATCGTCTGAATTCATACACCACCATCCAGCAGTGGCGGACTTAAAGTGTTAGTTGGGGTAGCACGGGTTACCCCTCAACCCCGTCTACGTAGTGTAAAAATACCCCTTAACTCCATTTCGGTAGTGTAAAAATACCACTCAACTTCATTTCTATTATATAAAGAATACCCCTGATCCAAAAAAAAAAAAATTAGAATACCCCTAACCTTTTGGACTAGTTCCGCCACTGCCATCCAGTACTTAGCATCTGATGATCAAATCCGAGTTATAGAACAGTTATAACATACATGATATATATATACACACTTGTCATATATGGCATGCATGATGGTTATAACCTCTTTCCCTGCCAAAAGAGAATGTGTCATTTCAATTTTATAAGGAAATTGGATTTTAATAATCCCATCTTTTGGTAGTTGGCTAATAATAATCCCACATATCCTTACTGGCAGTCCCACATTTAAAAAAAGAAGAAGATATTCACTGGACCTCTGTTAAAAAAACTTAACTCCGTTGAAGATTTTACCAAAGTTCAGACTAGACTGATGTTTTAGGGCGTTTGATCAGAACGTGCATAAAAATCAATTGTTGTAAAACGTATCTCGAAACGGTGCTCCAAACGGCTTGATTTTTGTTAATTGAAAGTTTAAACACCGGAATGGAAGCACCATGAAGGGGTATGGTCCCAAAAACCTTGCGCAGGCGCATGGGACCATACCATAACCTCATCACAAAAACATCTTTAACAGAATTCTGCGAGGCTGCGCACCGGTTCTAAACAAAGATATTAAGAAGACAAATCCTCGATAACCGTGCGCCAAAGAGAGGATAAAAACTAACATTCGACTAACACCCCTGCGTGGGCTCATGCAGAGGTATAGTTAGAATTAAAGACAAGTTCCCAAGCATCTTTGTGCGCCTCGAATCAAGCCTTAGGCAAAAGTATTCTCTGTTGTAACTAGGGATGGTAATGGGTCGGGTTTGGGAAGGGTTTAGGTAATCCCAAACCCGGTTAGATAAGCTTGTTACAACTTGTAACAGAATTGACACGTGGCAAGGGCCTAAAAGACTATAGCTGTAAACCTTCTGGAAGGCCTCATCGTGCACAACCATTCGGTTATAATCGAATGGTCACTGAAGGTGGAGGCGCCTGATGGCTGTTGTTCACTCTTTCGTTCGTTCGTTCTCCAGAAAAAGAAACAAGTGCCAATCGAACCCTAAAATCCACTTAAAACAAGTATCATGTATCATGGGTTGGGGTAATAAAAATGTTTAGTTTTTTTTAATTTGTAATGTTTAGTATTTTTTTTTAAGTTTGTAATTTATGATTTATTTAATGTAATTTTTTATTTAAATGAAATTATTATTGTTAATTTATAATTTAAAAAAAGCATCACGAGTGATGGACACCCCTAGTAAAATTCATCACTAGTGATAGAATCAAGTTCAATGACGTGGCAGACAATGATTGAGTCTTGTGAGTGATGGAAAACTATCACTAGTGGAGCGTCCCTACCCCCTTACCCTAAATGGGTTTTACATTAAAGAAAAAAATAAAAATAGAAATAAAAAAAAACGAAACAAAAAGATTAATAATTGACTCATACGGGATTCGAACCCAGGTGTCTAGGGAAGAATAACGCGGATTAACTAGTGGAGAACCAAAGTTTTTTTTGTTTATGGGTTCCCTTTATATTTTACTTATGTGTTCCTTTTCAGTTTCTTATATATATTTGCACTAAAAATAAAAACCGAATGGGTTCATGGGAACCCAATGTTTGGTAATAGGTTCGCCCCTGATTGTTTCGTAAGGCTATAAAGACATTGCTTTTGTTTCTTAAAGACTATGAATGGAAAAAAAAATATATGAATTGAGTTTAGTTCTTTCTAGAAGTTCTTCTGGTTTCTATCTATTTTTTTCTTCGACCATTTGAGAAACAATTAGGTTTGTATCAATTGGTATCAGAGCCGCCGTGATCCACATCGATGGCCACTCGAAACCAAGCCTATGAAGAGCTGTTGGATCGAATCGAGGAAAGTATAGGTCGGATGATCGATATCCTCAAAAGTATACCACAAGCTTCCACCCACAAACCACCACCCACCGCCTATGGTCCAACGAAGAGGAGAGCTGAATTGAGGAAGAAGAATGACATCATTTCTTAAACTTCAACAATATACTCACTCATGGTATAAATCTTTATGTAATTCGGTATTTTTAATATATTATTTATTGGTATTTTTTGTGAATTTGTTTTACTCTTTGTGGTTTGTTCTATCTAGAAGAGAAATTGGCTGCTATTAAAATATGAAATCAAAAAGAAACTCCGACTTGCTACCACTACCCAAATCTCTAATTTCACCAAATAACATTTTCACAAAGCAAGATACTTTCATAGGAAAATAGAATAGTCGGCAGTTTCTCAACCTCGCAATCATATTTGCCAATGTGTGTAGGCTTTTGATTATGTGCCCACCTTCCTTCTATTTTGCACCATGTGCATTTGTTTGAACCGCACGCTCACTTCATGAAGATTGTCATATGAAGTTAAACAAGTGCCTTAAACCATGTGTAATGGGAGGGTTAAGATTTAGATAATGCCCCATCTTTGGGCATTATTCGTCGTGTGGCGATCAAGTTAGCATTTGGGCATTATAGGGCATTTGTTTAAAATGGGTGTAGTGGTATAATGCCCCATAATGTCCCAACCCAACCAATAATTACCCAATTATTTTTTTTTCAAATTAAAACTAATAATATTTCAATAAATAAAAAAGTAAATTGCTAAAAATAAAAAAAAAAACCGAAAAATGCAAAAAAAATAATACATAAAAATCAAAAGTCGGTATTTGTCACGTCGGGCTCGGTTTCTTCTTGAGACGGTTGTGAACCGCCCATAGATGCAAAGCCGTGTGGATCGTGAAAGAATGGTTGCGAACCGCCCATTACAATCAACCATCACAAATGCGAACACGAAAAGACAAGACCAAAAGTGCATGTGTAATTTTTTTTGAGTAAATTGCCATTTTAGTCCCTGAGCTTTGGTTTAAATTGCCATTTTAGTCCAAATTGTTTTTTTTCTTCTCTGGGTGCCTGACTTTTCTATTTTCTTACCATTTTGATCACATTGCCTAACTTAGTCTAAAAATCTGGTTATAACCAGGAGTATATTTGCCATGACTGTTGTGTAGTGATAACCAGGGGTAGTATACAACATAATTTATAAACCTCATAATAATTTAATGCCAAAAATACCCTTGATTATAACCTGGTTTTTGGACTAAGTTAAGAAATGTGGTCAAAATGGCAAGAAAAATGAAAAGTCAGGGACCCAGAGAAGAAAAAAAACTATTTGGACTAAAATGACAATTTAGACAAAAACTCAGGACTAAAATGGCAATTTACCTTTTTTTTTACAACTACCATCTATATTTGTATTTATATCTATTTGTATAATAAAAGAAAAGGTTAGGAATACTTATAACAATTCTAGGATATTTATATTTTGGTTTTCTCGCATCTCTCTCCTATTTAGATATGGAAATTATAATTTAATTATTCTATTTATTAACAAGCGAATTTTATAGAAATTAATTAAGAATTTTCTAAATAAACTTATTTTGTTTACTTAAAAAAGAGTTAATTGTCATTTTCGTTCTCATGGTTTATCCAATTATGCAAGTTCAGACCAAATTTCAAATTTGTACCGTTTTCGTCTCTGACTTTTTTGAAAAATGTGAGTTCCATCCAAAAACCTAAGGTTGAATCAAATAATTGAACAAACCACAGAGACGAAAATGACAGTTAACTCATGTTTTTTTGGACGGAACTGGCATGTTTCAACAATGTCAGGGACGAAAATGGTACAAATTTGAAATTTGATCTGAACTGACATAATTGAACTATAGGGACGAAAATGACAATTAACTGCTTAAAAAAAAAAACTGCAGTAACTTTTTGCAATAGCTGGGCATGTTCTTTTAAGGAAAATCCAAAATAACCTATAAGTTCCAAAATAAGTTATTTAAGACTAGTGGGTATGGGGGCCGGCCCTGCGCACCCTAACGTGGAACTGAAAAATAGTGTATTTTTTAGGCAAAAAACTCAACCGCATCCCTTAAAAAATATGATTAAACCGTTCATCCACACCCTTAGCAAATAATTCTTGGGTCTGCCACTGATACAATATAGGGGCCATTCCAAAACAACCCATAAGTTCCATGCATCCTTTTGATGCATGAAAATTACGAGTCAAGTCTTTGTTGAACCCGGATCTATATACGATTGCTCCTTTAAATCGTCAAGGAGGTGGTTATCATATAATTCTGTGTATGTGTAATGGTGTTTATTCATCATAGAAGCTAGCCTTTAGTTTCGTCTCATATTCATCAAACACACAGCATCCTCAGAAGCGCCCTCTAAACGATCGTATTCAATCCGAAAGCAGGAACATAATTTACAATAGAAAGATATCTGATTACAGCTCATCCCCCAAAATGAAGGTGTCTTCCGTGAGTAGATAATATTCATAATATCAACCATACATTGTGGGGTGAGACGGGTCCTCGGATCCCACCCCCACATGAGTAAGGAGTAAAAACGGTAAAGGGTGTAACCGCCCACCTCGTATCTAGGCTCACGCGTGCTGTGATAGGAGTCAACGTCGTAATAGGCCGTGCGCCGCTTGCTGCATTAAAAAAGATCTTAGTAAGACAATAGTAATAAGGGTAGAATTTTTAGAAGGAAAAGGCTGCAGCATACTATCTAAAGCCAGGTGGCAGATGAGAGTGAAAGTAGGTCATAAAGAAGCAAATCTTTTCTTCAACCATTTTCAAATCTTTCTCATCATTAGTAGTATTGCTCATGATATGAACTGCTTCCTTGAGCAACAAATACAAATGATACGGAATACGCTCGGGTCCAGTCCCAGGTGAATAAAAACCGAAGTCAAACGCCCCGTTAAGGATCAACAACGAGGGAATAATCTCAACTGTATTCCCTACCTAAACAATCAGAGCAAATTAATCAACAACGTCCACTCAATTATTAATTATTAACTAATAATAATAATAGGTTTTGATATGTAACAACAGTACCTGATGTACATACTCGTCGAATGACATCTCTTCTGTCGCTGGTTGGATGATTTGGATAGGGCCCGTAACGTCCATATGCTTTTTCTAAGCAAAATCAGAGATCGATCAACAAAGTCCAATGGCCGTGTTGTTTTGCTTTTAATTAATTAATGATGATAGGTTTATCAATGAATGTGATGTGTAACAGTACCGGTTCAAAATGCTCCCCGTCTGCCCAGGAGAGGGTCCTCAAAACAAACCCCACACTAGTCTATAAACAACAATCCGAGCAAATAAATTAGAACTCGGGTTGTTTTAGTTTTAACCAAATAGGTTTATCAATTTTGATGATACGTATCAGTACCCGTGCTAAATGTTCGTCCAATGACATCCCTTCTGGCAAAGGTGGGGTCACCCCGTCAACAAACCCCTGCTGCATATAAACAAAAATACAAATACATGATTAAAAATTGATAACGACTTACCAAAATGTTATAAAAACATAACCTTGTTTCATTACTCGAAACCAATTAATTATTAAGAGGTTTGATATACTACCTACCAGTTGAGGAGTTGTGGCCTCTAAATGCTGATAATCAACACCAAAGCAGGTACACATTTTAAGATAGAATGATCTGGCGTACTCATCCCACTGCCGATACGTCTCAGGAGTAGGCGTCTTCCGTGAGCGAATAGTATCTATAATCTCACTAAGCGTCTTCCATGAAAGACGAAAAGCCTCATCGTTACTACTAAGCTTCTTCATGTCCTTTAACTCGCCATTAAACCTCCTCACCTTTCAAATCATAAACAAATAATAATAATAATTATAAGAGTAAACTGCTATTTTGGTCCCTGAGGTTTGGTCACTTTTGCCACTTTAGTCCAAAACTCAAACCTTTTAAATCCGGATCCCTGTGGTTTCACTTTTATTGCCATTTTAGTCCAAAAATGAAATCAACTCATATTTGGTTAATAAAATCCTGTTATTTTGTCATTTTCCTCAGGAGCAAAATGACCAAATATCAGTTGATTTCATTAATTTAATTAATAATGCGTTATAATAAAATTATATTGACCGTTTTACCCCTGAGGAAAATGACAAAATAACAGGATTTTATTAGCCAAATATCAGCTGATTTCATTTTTGGACCAAAATGGCAATAAAAGTGAAACCACAGGGACCCAGATTTAAAAGTTTGAGTTTTGAACTAAAATGGCAAAAGTGACCAAACCTCATGGACCAAAATGGCAGTTTACTCTAATTATAAAAAAATGACAATTGATGTATAACTATTATTATTTAAATAGTATTCTTAATTACCTTCTTCCTCTTCTTTTTATATGTTGAAGATGCCGGCTTCTTACTGATCGATCGATCAACAATAACACAGCCACATACACTCAATTATGTAAAATCAATCAGTTGAATGAATGAATGAATACGAAATAAGTACCTCCTCTTGCCTATTGAAGAGAACCACAGCTCCTTCTTCTTGTTGATTGGGGATAAGCGCAGCCTCTTCTTCTTCTTCTTCTTTTCGTTGTTGATTGGGAATGACCCCTTCTTGTGGATTAGAGACAGCCTCTTCATCTCCCACTCACTGATCGATCGATCAACAAACAATTACACAGTCAGTTATGTAAAATCAATCGACAAACTGGAATGGATAGTAATATTAAATAAATATATAGGTACCTTAACAAATTTGAAGAGACGTACACCTTCTTCTCCTTGCTGATTCGAGATACGCACACCCACTTCTGGTCCATCTCGATGAAACCCTACGCAGCACCATACGTTTGATCTTGTTTCCTTCGTATTTATCTTTGTTTTTTTAGTAAAATGCACGGAGAGTACCTGTGGTTTTGTAAAATAACATCTATAGTCCTCAACTTTTGAAAATTACACCGGTGCTCCCTGTGGTTTGACAGTTTGTTTCTCGGATAGTCCCTGGAATGAATGAGGGTTAGTTTTCTCAGTTAAATGGGTGTGAAATAACCTTAATGCCCTTATTGTATTAAAATATTAAAATATTAAAAGATAAAGTTAACTAAAGTGCCCCACCATCACCCTCACCACCTGCAACTCACATATCAGACCTCTCATCTTCTTCAATCTTCTATTTGTGTTGTAAACAACTCTCACATATTCACTTTGTTGTGTTTTTTTTTATTACGGTTTAGATTTGATTCCAATGGCAAGGATGACCTCTGTTGGTTCAATTCGATGATGCTGGTTCAAAAACAATCCATGCTAAATGCACAGACACACAATTACTCAAAGAAAGAAAAAACAAAGTCATTATAATTATGAATATTACCAGTGACTGCAAATATTGGTGGTGTCGGCAGGATCAGAAGCAGCTAGGGCCATCGTCGATAACTCGATAATTTCTGCAAATTTCAAGTAATAATAGATTGAGTTAGGTAGGTGGATATTTATTTCCACAAAAAAAAAATTACGGGTACAGGATCATGATTGAAAATAAAAACACAGATCAAACATCATGGAATGATTGAAATTAAAAGCCCTAAGAAGAAAGAACCTTGATTCAGAAATCGATAGGTGTTTAATTGATTTCCTCTCTCAAATCTCAACATCACTGTAAGTTTACTCTAATCATCTCATCAATCGATTGATTCCTCTTCTCAAATCCAGGATCATTCAATCTCCTCTCTTAATTCTCTCAAAAAAGAAGTGTAGGGCTCTGATTTTGGGGGTTCTTGGTGATATAGTCGGCTGTCATGGAACCGAATTCGGGGGTTATTGGTAGTATATTGGGCTGTCATGGGAGAAGAAGGTGTGTATCAATAATGAGGGAGTTGCAGGTGGTGAGGGTGAGGGTGCAGGTAGGGGGAGGGTGGGGTGGGGCCACTTAACTTAACTTTATCTTTTAATATATTATATTAATATTTTTTAATACATTAAGGATATTAAGGGCATTTCACACCCACTTAATTGAGAAAACTAACCCTCATCCACTCCAGGGACTATCCGAGTAACAAAGTGTCAAACCACAGGGAGCATCGGTGTAATTTCCAAAAGTTGAGGACTACAGGTGTTATTTTATAAAACCACAAGGACTATCCGTGCATTTTACTCTTGTTTTTTATTCGATTTGTGTCTTCAGCCCATTGTTTCTCGGTCCAACACTTACCCTAGCTTTTAAAGTTTAGGTGGGTCGGTGGGGGTGGTCATCACTCATCACACCCAATCAGGTTCTGTCATGTTATCAACCATTTTTCCATCACTCACAACTTTTTTTAGTGGCAATGGTCATCACTCACAACACCCAACAATAACCCTCACACCCCTTCATATGTTCCATCACTCACAATCCATAACGCGTGAATTCTTGCCTGGGCCTCGCGCGAGGTTCAGGTTTTACTCAAGCAGCTCGCGCGCGGTCCATAGGTTAGTCATCTTATTGAAGTAAGGAGTATGATCCGGCGCGCGACCTGAATGGTCTGCGCGGCTTTTTGGGACCATACCCCTTCAAACTACATGAACAAGAAGCAAGATGTATAAGTGGGAATGCACGAGGTACGCTTTTAGTTAAGGGTTAAAAAGATTAAATTGGCGTTTGAGATAAATATAAAGTGTAAAATGCTATTTTAGTATTTGTGGTTTGGACTATTTTGCCAGTTTAGTATAAATGTTTCATTTTTCACCTATGGGTCCAAAAAGGTTTCACTGTTGACATTTTAGCCCACTGAGTTAACTTCATCAATTATTTCTGTTAACGAGAAGGGCAATTCGGTCATTTTATATGGCCGAATTGCCCTTCTAATTAACAGAATTACATATAAAATGACCGAATTGCTCTTTTAATTAACAGGAAAAATGGATAAAGTTAACCCAGTGGACTAAAATGACAACAGTGAAACCTTTTTGGACACACAGGCAGCGAAAAATGAAACATTTGGACTAAACTAGCAAAATGGCTCAAACCACAAGGACTAAAATGTCATTTAACTCTAAATATAAGAGTTAAGTGTCATTTAGTCCTTGTTGTTTGTCCACTTTTGTCATTTCAAACCAAATTTAAAAATTATACAATTTCCCCCTGACATTTTTGAAATTTGTACTTTCAGTTCAAAAAACTAACCCTAGTTAAAAAAACTCATAACTTAATTAGCTAAGGGACGTAAATGACACTTAAAATCTAGAGATGTAAATAGCAGTTAACTCCTAGAAATTATATTTTTTACTACTATTAAAAATAATAATAAGAAGTTTAAAAATAAAAAAATATAAGAGCTAAGTATTATTTACGCCCCTTGTTTTAAAGTGTCATTTATATTCCTGAGCTAACTGAGTTATGAATTTCTTTAACTAGAGTTAGCTAACTGAGTTATGAATTTTCTTTAACTAGAGTTAGTTTTTTAGATTGAAATAACATATTTCAAGAATCTAAATGGTACAATTTTAAAATTTGGTACCTAAAAATCGTTGCTTTTTAGATCTTCTTCGACTCTTCGTAGCAAAATAAAGATGTCCTCGCTACCGGAAGAAAACCCAGGTGAGTTTTACGCCGATCTTTCTAGCTAATAGTGTCAATTTTATACCCATAAGATTTGGGGTTTTCAGGAAGCTGTCAGCAGAAAATTGATATACAAAACAAGCATGGGGAGAAACTTGTGGGTCTGTTGCATGAAACTGGATCCAAAGATGTTGTAATCTTGTGTCATGGCTTTCAATCAACCAAGGTTGGTTTGCCACTTTGATATCTTTTAGTAGTCTCTGATTTTAGTCAAATCATGCATATTTAGCTGAGATACTCTTCTTGTATAATGATTATAGTCCTTTGATGATGTTGGGTATCTATCTATCAATTCAACCTTTCTTTCATCTGTTGGACTTAATAGTTTTGTTCACATAACCGAATGGGTTAGGGGTATAAGTCTTTTTATGGAGTCATATTTATTGAGTTTTGGGTCAAGATCGAGTCTTTATTTAGTTTCCTATGATTGGTTTAGTTTCTTGTCTTCCAAGATGTTTGGTTCGTCGAATTAGATGATTAGGGATTTCGGGTTATTGTAATTCGTGTGCCTCGGATTATAACAAATCAAGCGAGTTTGTTCAGTCTCGTGTTTTGGTGTTTCTGTACTAATCGACACGGGCCTTTATCATCATGATCTAATCCAAACCAAGATTACAATACATTGTTGGTGGCTTGTAATTCAAGATGAAAACTTGACTCGTAATCCAAATTATTATTATTATAAACTGTTGCTGATTTTATAGGAAAATAATACCATGATGAACCTTGCTTCTGCACTAGAGAAGGAAGGAATCAGCGCGTTTCGCTTTGATTTTGCTGGAAACGGGTAAGTTAGGATATTGTAAAGATAATTATACTTTCATATAATCAAGTGTTTTAAGTATAAGTATTATTATCTAGGTTAAACATATAATGTTTTTTCAGGGAAAGTGAAGGCACATTTCAATACGGTAATTACTGTAGAGAAGCCGATGACTTACATTCTGTTATACAACATTTTAACAGAAATAATCGTGTAACACGTGCAATTCTTGGACATAGTAAAGGTATCATTGAATATTTTGACCTTAGTCGGTTTTCTTACTACTAATCTTTTGTGACGCTTCTAATCTTATTACTTTACAGGTGGCAATGTGGTGCTCTTATACGCGTCTAAGTATCATGATGTGCGCTGTGTCATCAATTTGTCTGGACGTTATAAGACGGAGGGCGGTGTTGAAGAGCGTTTGGGAAAAGGGTTTATGCAAAAAGTGAAAGAAAATGGTTTTATTGATGTTAAATCCAAAACAGGTATTCACACTACTGAAATCTTGAAACTTTTGTACCAATTGTGCGATAAATATCGTCTAATAAATTTTAAATGTGTAGGGGAGGTCTTGTATCGTGTGACGGAAGAAAGTTTGATGGATCGTTTGAATACAAATATGCATGAAGCATGCCTGCAAATTGATAAAGATTGCAAGTAAGATAAACAAAAGTACTCACATCTTTATAGCAAAGAGTCAAACGTATTAATTTTCAGATTCGAATTCGACATGCGTTTTTTTCTAATATTTCAACCAAAAAAATGTTATTTTCCTCGCGTATGTTATATAGCTAAATGTAGCTGTAAGCATTCTACACATGAAACACGATGCTTCTCGAATTCTGAGTTAAGAAACGACTTGTTTGACCCTCAAAAGTCAAACGCATCCTCTGATATACGATCTTGATCATTTGTTGTCATTCATGACTTATCATCTATTGTTTTTATGCGTGTTATGTTGTCGAGAAGAATTTTCTATGCTATTTGATGATTAGAAATATGTTTCTTTTAGGGTATTGACCGTTCATGGATCCGATGACTCAATTGTTCGAGTCGAAGAGGCGTTAGAGTTTGCAAAAGTCATACCAAACCACAAGTTACACATCATTCAAGGTGCCAATCATGGATTCTCCAAGCATCAAGATGAGTTAATTTCTAATGTCTTGTCTTTCATAAAATAACCTCTAAATCGCCACCAAGATGAGGCACACTCAATTCAAGTAGCTCCATTTCGGCTTTTGGCTCAATATTATTGCTAGATTCATTTTTGTATTCAAGATTCAAAAGACTGAATTTATATGATATAGTAAGAAAAATGGTTTTTGATGGTCAATGTAAGTTTATTTAGTTTTCTCTTTGCTTAAACTATATCTACCGTGTTATTCTTTCGGTAATTGAAAGTAGAGGTGTAAACGAGCAGTGCCGCTTGTGAGTTTCTTGAGATCGGCTCGCTAAAAGCTCGAATCAAGCTAAGTTTAAACGAGCTCAAGCCTAAATATAGGCTCATTTCATTTGTAAATGGAGTTAATAGCATGCGAAGAGAAGTATTTATATCGTAGACGTGTTCAACCTGGTTTAACAAGATCAATCATAACATACATGATACAAATATAAATGTCATATGTTATGGTTATAACCTCTTTGCCTGCCAAAAGAGAATATGTCATTTCCATAGTTGTCAAAAGCGAGCGCCTTGTGCGCCTAGGCTCATTCAATTTATATTTTTATATTGGAAGTGTGATCATCTGTAACTTAATTTCATACTGACTGAGAAATCGATGGTTCAATAATGGTTATCGTGTAAGCAAAAGTCATTAAAACCATCACTTATATTTTTCAATAAATAATATACGTAAAAAGAAATTGTTACATTTTTTCAACTACCATACCCAGTAAAATCTCACTCATAGGCTCATAGCCAAGCTATGGTAGGGTCTGGGGATGGCAGAATGTAGACAAACTATGCATTTACCCGAGTGAATAGAGACATTGCTTCGGAAGTGGATCAAAGACGGTCTATTTTTCTATTGAAATGAAACGTCATAGGAGCATTTAGGTCTATACTGCACACAAGCACATCATGCATGATTATTGATTTGATACCACCTAGGACTAATTCACCTCATATTGAATTGATGTTATGTAGCTGTATATAGGGGGGTGTGATGTGTTTGTATTATTGTATACACATGCATAGGATATGTATACACCCGGATGGGGCATCCATAAGGTATACAATTGTGCAAAAATGGTATACGGCCGTATATATACCTGTATATCGTATGAATGATGAATTGATATTCTAATAGCATGACTGCTTGCTTAATACCCTTAGATTTGATAAGACTGTAAGTGGTGGGTTAACGCCCCCATGCCAAATTAGCATGAGGGCGTTAAACACCATCCCCTCTTGTTTTTGAGGGGGGCGCCAAAGCCTCCTTCCGCCATTCAACCAACGGGCGCCAAGCCCTTGAGAGATGGGGTCCACACTATTTTAATTAATAACATCATTTTTTATTTAATTTTTAGTTAAACCATTACCCATAGTTATCGTGTATTTACTATTTAGGCCACAGGGGGCACTCTGTTGTTTTTCCGTGATGATACATATATAACGCGTGATGGCACAATTATTCCACCGCCACTGTAACATCAACGCGTGATAGAATAACAAAAACACGATTTCATTATTTTTTCAACGCCGTGATGATATTATTTTGTAAGGGTAGTTGTTGGTTGGGGGGGGGGGATTGTTGGGTGTGGTGGTGAGTGATGACCACCCCCACTAAAAAAGGTTGTGAGTGATAGAAAAATGGTTGCTGACATGGCGAAACATGATTGGATATTGTGAGTGATGAAATTTTATCATTAGTGACCACCCCCTCCCCGTAGTCATTATTTTTTTTTTGAACGGCCAACTATTGGCGAAATTCATCACATCACATCAGGAGACACTCGCCTTTGAACCGGGAAAAACCCTCACCTAGAGCCAAAGCCTGTACAGAGTGCGGTGAGGTAAAACTCGATCAGTTCAAAGATCGAACTAGCGATTACCGCCTACTCACCCTAGTCTCCCGTCATCTGCCGTCGAAACTAAATGGTAGGGGCAGAAATCAAAAACATGTTTATGTCATCCACTACACATTGTGCAAGTGCAACCAAAACTCCACCCAATCAATCATCAAGTAGTCCTGGTCAACCACCACTGACTCTCACTAGTAGCACAAGACCAATGGCCGCCGGCGAGTCCACCACCACTTCCACAAACCTAGGTCAGTTTTCAAACAATCTTTCTGTTTTACACTAAAAGCCACTTGCTTTTTTAGGGTTACAGTTTTGTTGATCATCAAGATTTCAGGCAATCTTTTCCGGTTTACCCACTTCATTTCTACCCTAAATTCACTTGCTTTTAGGGTTAATTTCTCATTTCAAGATTACCCAGTCAGATTTGATCCTATGCACCCACTTCAGTTTTACACTAAATTCACTTACTTATTTCTTGATGATTTTTTTTGAACGGTCAACAAACTCAATCCCGAGCACTTTCGGGGCACCCACTTGACAAACGGAGTACTCCGAGAGTAGCCCGAGTCCACCACCAATTCCGGGGAAAACCCGGTAACCCACCCGCCCGTAGGCACGACAGTGAAATTACCGGTAAAACCCGTTTGGCTCAAGGATCCAACCTAGGTTTCCCTGAGTCTCCTATCATTGCCCACCAATGCCTCACTCTGCACCAAGTGGGAGTCGAACCTGCATCTCTCAAGAGAAATGCAAGCACTCCACCGCTTGATCTAGAGATCATTGGCGCTTATTTCTTGATGATGACTAACCCATTTGATTTTAAGAACTAAAAGCTATATTTCTCTTTAAAGTTTTAATTTTTATCAGTGGTTAATTAAACTGCCATTCATTTCCTTGAACTGCAGATGTAGGATTAAGAAATGGGTATTCACTTTTGACATTTGATCTATGTTCTCTCATAAAGCTTAATAATATGTATTATTATTATTATTATTATATGTGAAATTAAAGATTAAAGAGTAGCCTTTTGGTATCAAAATTCATAAGCCTTTGATAATATTTGAAGCATTAACCATCATCATCATCATCATACACAGTAAATTCCACCAGTAGCAAAGCTAAGACAGGGTCTGAGGAGAGGAGGGTAAGATGTAGACAACCTTACCTCTACCCCGTAGGAATAGATAGGTTGCTTCCAAGGAGACCCCCGGCTTGATAGTAGTTTTGCAGCAAGCCTTGGACACAAGGCACATAACACTCAGCAATTGAGACAACTGCCGATTAGTGCATGTACCCCCTTGTCTTTCGGCTATCAACGCACCACATGATGCATGATTAACCATCCCCTCTTTTAACGTTATTTTCACGAAATTAGTAAAATAACGTTAAAATTAGTGCACTTTCACTTTTGCCCCCCCCCCCCCCCCCCCCCCCCCCCCCCGCGCGAGCGCCACACATATATACATTATATGCGCATACCGCAAGCTGGGCGTATTTGAAGCATTAACCGAACCAGTTAATTTGGTTTTCCATTGCAAATACATACAGCGTCTTCATGTGAGAAATCATAACAGCTAGAAGATACAGTTTGCAGGAATGAGCAGTTTTTAAACAAGAACTGTAAAGCATGATGGTGTCTTTTTCGGAAATAGTCACTAAATAGCGATCAAGTTTTATTGTAGTTCCACTTTGGTTGCTCAAAACTTACATCAAAGGTTTGACCACTCAAGTTTTACTATAGTTTCTCGTCGGTCGCTCAAGAATAGTGTTTTTTTAAGTGACCTATAGGTCAAACCAATGATGAAACTTGATTACTACTTAGTGACATTTGACCTATTTTTTTCACATTTTCAACACCGCAATTTGTTCAAATTTGCACATTGCAAACTATAGTGTGTTTCTAGCATTTATGCAAATATGATAGTTAGTTAACACTAAGGGGCTGTTTGGCAACTTCTGAATGGTTAAGTGCTGAACCAGTAAGAGGTCTGAACCATTAAGTGCTAAACCACTAAGAGGTCTGAACCACTAAGAGGCAGTATAATGCTTAACCCTTCAGAGGCAAATGTTTGACCAATTCAGATTAGAGGTCTTAACCATTCAGACTCTGTATAAAACTTAACCATTCAGAGGCAAATGTCTGAACCATTCAGACATCTGCTCATGAAACAAACAGTCTGAACTATTAAGTGCTAAACCAGTAAGAGGTCTGAACCATTAAGAGCCTCATTAAGAGGTAAACAAACAGCCTCTTACAGTCTTTTGTAGTGTAAAAACAAAAGTGTATAAAAAGTTGTTATAGTAGTGTTGTGCATACCCTACCCCTAATTACTTTGTTATGGTAGTGCATATTTTGGTTAGAAAACCTATAGAGCTATCTTATGGAAGAGGGATTCCAAATAGTAATTCAGATATTAAAAGCGATAAAACTATAGTTTATGTACTAAATATGATTAACCGTAATATGATTAGGATAATAATCCAAGTTTTTTTTTAATAAAAGGATTAAAGAGGTTCAACCCGTTTGATCCTTTCCATTTTTATTATAACTAAGTTTTTCAAGTTCACCCATTTTACGAGGGATAATCTTTTTCAAGTTCACTCTTACATTGTTTCAGGGACCAAACCAAAGAAAATAATCATACAAAACAATTACGGTGAAAAACTCGTGGGCTTGTTACATGAAACCGGGTCCAAAGAGATTGTAATCTTGTGCCATGGCCTCCAAGGCACAAAGGTACTAAATATTTTCTGCTCAATTTCATGTTCTAAGTTTATAATTTTTGGTAAATAAGATTAAGAGTAAAGTACATTGATGGTCCTTGTGGTTGATCAAAATTTTCGATTTGGTCCCTGGCTTTCCAAAAGTGCACGGATGGTCCATGTGGTTTACACTTTGTAATGCATTTCGCCCCCAACTTTTTCCAAAAGTAAAGTGATATCCCTATGGTTTCCAAAACTTTGCACTTTATAACGCATTTAATCCCTAACTTGGAGTTGCTGAAACCTTTAGATATGTTAGCTGGGGACTAAATGCGTTATGAAGTGCAAACCACAGGGACCATCCGTGTACTTTCGAAAAGCTAGGGACCAAATCCAAAATTTTGGTTAACCACAAGGACCATCTGTGTACTTTACTCTTAAGATTAATATCAGAAACCAAAACAATAAAAATATTGCTTCAAAATATCATATTTACATTACTGCATCAATCAAAAGACAACAAATTAGTGCCTTATATGCTTTTTTTGTTGTCTTGTTTTAATAAAAAAATATGTTTTTATAAAATGATCTTATCGTGAACGTGTTCTTGTTTCTTGTTTTAATAAAAAAATGTTATTATGAAATGATTTTATCGTGCACGTGTTCTTGTTTCTAGGAATACAGTATGATGGCAGAGCTCTCTTTTGCGTTGGAGAAACAAGGGATTAGTGCCTTCCGCTTCGATTTTTCAGGAAATGGGTACGTCAAAATGTTAGCAATACGCTTTGACTCTTGAGGTCAAATTGGTCTTCTTTATTTCAAGAAATTGTCTAATTACGAGAAACTAAATACGCATACTATAGTATAAACAGAAATGTTATTGTAAAACTGGTGTCATATCATTATTAAGTTTCTGTCTGCTAGTAATATATCCAAACTCAAAAGTCAAAAGTCAAAAGTCAAAATGCGTCTTTTTTCTTATCATTCAGGGAAAGTGAAGGCTCATTCGGTTTTGCTAACTACCGTAAGGAGGTTGATGACTTACATGCAGTAATTCAACGTTTCACTGCAGCAAATCGTGTTGTTAGTGCTATCATTGGACACAGTAAAGGTATGCGTCATTTTAGCTGTTTTGACTTCTTGAGGTCAAACAAGATTCAAGCTTTGACCTTAGTCAATGAACTTTTATGATTATCTTAAACCCTAACTTTTTTTAAAACTTTTTGCAGGCGGGAATGCGGTGGTCTTATACGCATCCTTACATCACGATATACCAATAGTCGTCAATGTTTCTGGCCGTTATAAGATGGATCGGGGCATTGAGAAGCTTTTGGGAAATGATTATTTGGAAAGAGTGAAAAAAGATGGCTTTATCGACATCAAATCCCAAGCAGGTTAAACATTTACAATTTTTAGAGGTGGCAGAATGGCGTATCGAGTTGGGTTGGCTACTTTTGCGACTTTTGTCCAAAGGTTTGTTTTTCCGCATCTGGATCCAAAAGGTTTGAAATCTTGTCATTTTCATCCAACTCGTTAACTCCATTCATTTTTAACGTTAAGCCAGCGGTATTTTCGTCTTTTTAGATATATATATTTTTTTGTGATGATTAAAGGGTTTGGGTGGGGAGAAAGTCAACAGAGGTGGATCTTTATTTCTTATAGTGTTTTTTATTTTAATAAAAATGTTTAAAAAGACGGAAATGCCCCTCATCTAACGGAGAGAAATGGATGGAGTTAACGAGTTGGATGAAAATGGCAAGATTTCAAACCTTTTGGATCCAAATGCGGAAAAACAAACCTTTGGACGAAAGTCGCAAAAGTGGCCAGACCCCAGGGACGAAAAATGGCTTTTTACTAACAAACCTTTGGTCGAATGTCGCAAAAGTGGCCAGACCCCAGGGACGAGAAATGGCTTTTTACTCTTAAAAAATGACAATTGACAGACAAACCCTATAGACTTTCACTAACTTCGCATATATGTCGCTAGACTTTAAACCCTAAAGATTATTTGTTCATGTAAGAAAAGGACTTTTTGGACTCATTTTGTCCCACAAGTCGAAATTGCATATGATACATCACGGGTGACTTGTATGTAGAATTACAACTATTTTTCTGCTTATTTAGGAAAAGTTTTATTTCGTGTGACCGAAGAAAGCCTGATGGAACGACTGAACACAGACATGCATGAGGCGGGACCTAAAGTTGACCGAGATTGCAAAGTGTTGACCGTTCATGGATCGGCTGATGAAGTCATTCCAGTTGAAGATGCTTTGGCGTTTGCCAAGATTATACCGAACCATGAGTTGCGAATCATTGAAGGTGCTAACCATGATTACAGCGACCACAGAGACGAATTAGTTCCCATTGTTTTGGATTTCATAAAGGCCAATGTGCATAGGGTTCTTTGAACCAAAGCATATGAATATGGAGCAAGATATGTTTATTGATGTATGAAGAACCACATTTACTTTCCCCTTTTTATCTATGTATTGTTACACATGTATTACTAAACTTTTAAAGATTTAATCTTTGATCTACAACATATATGGTGATTAGAGGTGCACAAATCGGGTTTTTTCTAATACCCGGTTCCGAATATGGAACCAGTTCTGGGTATGATCGGGCGTTAAGAAACCGGGTAGGATTGAGGAGAAACACCATTCTCTATTACCTGGGTAGAGTATGATCGGGTATTGGAACCGGGTATTAATACGCAGTTTTAAAAATAAGTGTTTTTTTATTATTATTTTGCACAAAAATATAAATTTTAAAAATTAAATTTGGTTTGTTATTTGTAAAAATAATTAAATAAATGAGAATAACATTAATTCACTCAAGTACAAATTATTTGTTTTATAATATGCATTAAAAAAAAATTAAATATAAGTTGTACTGTAAACATAAAAATATACTTTAAAATTCGGGTATTCTATCGGGTATTAAAAAAACCAACATCCGGTATAGTGTATAACCAGGTTCGGGTATAAGATATGATCAGTTCCGGTATTTTCAGGTATAAATCGGGTACAGGTATTGTGCTCAAAATGTATACTCTATCCATACCTTACAGGTAGAGTCGGGCTCGGTTAGGGTACAAAATACCCAGGTAAAAATAACCGGTTCCGAGTTTTTTTCCCAGGTCTGGTTCTCATATAGGTTTTTTTGTGCACCTCTAGTTGTGATCCATTTAGATTTTATGTATTTGTATTTTGTGTTTAAATCTGTAGATACAGTATATAATGTAAGGCCCAAGGTATAGTCCAATGGGCCTTAGGGTTTCTTAAAGGTTTGGATTCTCTTCTTAACTTCTTTAGTTGAAGTCTTGGATGATTAGTTAATCTTGCATTTGTCTTCTAAAACCAAATTTCTTATGGTATTATTATATGAATTCATAATCTTGTAAGGCTAGTTTTTCTTGGCTATGATACCATGATTGAAACAAAAAGCATACTTTTATTCACAACTTATATTTTACATATGGTATTAAAACATACAAAAGTACTTTAGTGAGTTACCTATTTAATATTACTTTTATACTTAAATCTTAGCACACAATATCAGTATGTCTATTAGTCCTACAATAACATATTTAAGCAAACAAATAAAAACTTTAGTCTGAGTTAAAAATTCTTTGTCCAGGAGATAATATCATTTTTGGATCAAACTTATCTTTCATCTCCTTAAACACACTCCATTTCGCGCCAAAATGCTTCATCCATTCTTCTTTCTTTGTGTAATGTGGTAAGTATTGTTTGATGTTCATCCCAGCTTTGTTACAAAATTCTAAGATCCTATTATTTTGGTTGTCGATAACACTCGGATCAACGGTGGGTCCAGCAGAGTTCAGGAGCGCGACGGTGTAGAACATATTGTCATCTTCTTCGGGTATAGCAACTGACATTCTAGCATCCCACCTGAAAATTTTCAAGAAGTTAAGTTAACCAGAAAACTGACATATAGTATGGATAGAGATAATTAAAGAAGCTTATATTACAATTACCCTTTTCGGTTAATTGGGTAGATAAGAAATGGTCCTGTAGTCAAGCTTTCTTTCGATATAATATCAACCAAAACACCTTGATTAAAATCCGATATTCTTGATCTTGGCACGAAGAGATTTAGCCACGGATGAGGGACTTCCCATAGCCCTAACGATTGAAGTAGGATCTCTTCGTCTCTTACTCGATTCAGAAAATCGAAAAGAGTTGCATCTTTGGTGAAAATGAGTCCAGAGTTGATGTTCACTACCTTGAATATCACTTGAAGTTCCTACAAAAAATATACATACATATTTTATATAAATACTGAAAGCAGTGTGAAGCAAAGGTAAGAATTTGATATCAAGATAATATAATTACTAACCTCATCAATGGTGTTTATGATTTGATCATTGTAATACTTGACTGCTTCTAAGCAGTATAAAATCCCTTTTTCGGAAGCTAAAGAACTTATTACGGATTCATTAGAAGGTGAGAAAAAGTTGTCTGCAGGACTATTTTTCAAGATCAAAGAGCCTTCTACATAATCAAACCCATCAACGGATATCAGACGTTCTTGATCCTTTGTGAACTTAGCAAAATCGTCGTAAATTATTTTAAACCATTTCACCTACACTCCAAAAACAAGAAATTAGTACACAAAATCTTGAATTCATGACACATGTTAAACTTTACTATTGAATGTTGGTCCATCCACACATGCATGTATTCACTCCAATGTGCATGCATGTCGATTTATGATCACACATATCAATGTATTACAAACCACTACAAACATAGGATTTTAGTGACAGACATATCTTTCGTAAATCCCTAGGTGAAAGTAGGAGCAGTCGGTGATGGCACGGTGATGGCACATCTGACAACATGACGTGCGCAAATAGTTCACCGACTGCATTTACCGAGGGATCACCAAGCAAGCTTCACTGATGGATTACCGATTATTACCATACAGTAGTGACGGACCCATAATTTATTTTCTGGGAGTGCGATCAGGGGATTTAACCGAACTTTTAATTTGGGGAGGGGGGGGGGTTGAGATTTTTTCTTACAAATTACACTAAATTTTCTTTTCAAGTGGGGCATCCGCCACCTTGGCTAGTATGTAGGTACGCCACTACCACACAGAAGTGTGTGACACCGACATATCCTTAACGAATAACCAGATATATTATAAAATCTTTTTTTTAATATTTTTGGTTGACTTATCGGTAGGTGATTTTTCAGTCGCTGAAAGTCAATTTTCTAGTGAAAACCGGATATAAGTTAGAGATGACCATACCCTATTGGGTGCCTTGTCTAGAACAATCCTTGCCCTAGTTATGATCCCAAACTGGCCAAGTCCTCCAAGAACAGCATAAAAGAGATCAGAATTCATGTCCTTGGAACAAGTTATCAAATCACCTTTCCCTGTATATAAATCAAACAAAAACAATTAACTTCATATATAAGTATATAAAATCATCCATAAAATCATGTTCTTGATGAAACAAGTTGTTAAATACCAGTAATGACATCCATTTCAAGAACATTGCTAACTTGAGGCCCATGAAAAGATGTTTGTCCACTAATCCCAGCATTAGAGAGTGTTCCACCAACCGTGAGGTACAAGTAATCCGTCCATGAAACCGGTGCAAGTCCATGCAATAACGTAGCTTGCAAGACATCTATCCATAACTGCTCACCTCCAACATCTGCATAAAACCCTAAAGAAGAGTTCCCAGAAACCCTAATCCCAGTATTACTATTATTATTATTATTTTTATTCAAACTTGACATATCCACCACCACCCCATCCTTGGCCATGGCCTGACCCCTAACCGAATGGCCATTGCCACGCGCGGAGATAGCGAACGGAGAAGACGAGGTGTACGAATTATTCACAAGGCGGACGATATCGGAAACCGACAAAGGTTGAAGCACACCAAAAGGGAGTTCTTGAGTGAGTTTACCATAGTCAGAAGAAGCGGTTTTCATACAAAGAGTGTCGGTACAAAGATTATTCTCTGTGGTTCGGTTTGGAGGTGATGAGAGTTTGATGTTGGTTAGCAATGGTCTTGAAGACACAAGGGTCATGAACATCAAAATGTTTATCATGAAAGGTACAACAAAATATTTATGAATAATTTCTACTTTTGAATAAGCCATGAGGATTTTAAAAAGTTTGAAACTTGATCAAAGAAGAGAGAAAAAGATTTGAAATCTTGAATGGGATTTAAGTTTGTGAGTTATGTGAATATATATAGAAGTTAGAAATGTGAAGCTAGTTGCATGGGATGGAAAAAGTCAAAATGTTACTTCAGTGTAAAAAAGATGTACCTTTGAGTATTTTAAGCTTAATGCATTTTAAATTTTAGTTAGAAAAAAAAAAAAAAGACCATTTGCAAATCATCACACAAGATAATATTATTTTATATTTTAATAGTGGTTTAAGGAGTATGTTATTGACACGGTAACATTTTTGCAAATATTTGGTCAACATATGATTTCGTCAGATGACTACATTTTGTATATTATCATTTGAGTCATCTCATATTTTAAGCACCATTTAGTTGTATAATTATTGCATAAATTTAGTTATTAACTATAGTTATAATTTTGTTTAAATACACTCTCAATATCTATGTTTAATACAACATAAAAGTACGTATTTTATACGCATGTGTTTTGAGTTAAGTTGAATATATGTTTCAAGTTAAAAGTCATAATATATACGAACAAGGCAATAAGGACGGTGCATAGGCTTCGAAACCGGTAAAGCTAAAGAGAAGCTAGTAAGTTGACTTTTTATCTAGTATATCACAAAGTCAAACTGATCAATATATATTAAATAAGCATACATACATACACGCACATATACATGTACATATAATTGTAGGTAACCTATTTTAATTTATTGGGATGTTTTGATTGAATTGTATTTCTAACATTCACATTCATTTAGTTTTTTTTTTTAAACGTATACTTCATTCGCATTCAAGTAGGGCCAACCGTTAAGTGTTAACATTTATTGTTAACAATTTTTTTTTTTTTGAAACGTAAGTTTTTTTTTTTTGAAAGTCAAACCGATCAATATATATTAAATAAGCATACATACATACATACATACATACATACATACATACATACATACATACATACATACATACATACATACATACATACATACATACATACATACATACATACACATATACATGTACATATAATTGTAGGTATCCTATTTTAATTTACTGGGATGTTTTGATTGAACTGTATTTCTAACATTCGCATTCATTTAGTTTTTTTTTTTGAAACGTATACTTCATTCGCATTCAAGTAGGGCCTACCGTTAAGTGTTAACCTTTATTGTTAACAATTTTTTTTTTTTTTGAAACATAAGTGTTTTTTTGAAAGTCAAACTGATCAATATATATTAAATAAGCATACATACATACACGCACATATACTTGTACATATAATTGTAGGTATCCTATTTTAATTTATTGGGATGTTTTGATTGAATTGTATTTCTAACATTCACATTCATTTAGTTTTTTTTTTTTTTTTTTTTTTTTTTTTTTTTTTTTTTTTTTTTGAAACGTATACTTCATTCGCATTCAAGTAGTGCCTACCGTTAAGTGTTAACCTTTATGGTTAACAAATCTCTTTTTTTTTTGGAACGTAACCTTTTTTTTAATTGTATTTTTAACATTCGCATTCATTTAGTTAACAAATCTTTATCGTTCGGGTTTCTTAATTTCTCTCTTTAGTGCATACAAGTAGGGCCTACCTTTAAGTGTTAATCTTTATTGTTTTAGCATTCACACCTAGCAATAAGTTTTGGCTAATGATGGCCTAAAACCAATATTGGTATTTTGTAAACATTGTTTTTATTAGGTTGGACTCTCTTTCCGTTGCCCGTCAGGGAATAATATATTGTTTTTAACAAAGATAAAACAAAAATTTAGTCATTATAAATGGTGTTTATAATTATTGATATTGTAATGTAATGACATGAATCTTAACTAATATGAAGTCAAATTTGTATGTCTATAAGTAATTTTTTTAAGATAAGTTATCACACGTGATTTCTTATTAAAAATAATGTTTTATATCTCAAATATCATTAATATGCTTTAGTGTTTTTATATAAAGATATTATACCCTAGATCAAATAATTTATATACTTTGATTTGATACAAGTCTTGTAATTCTATCTTTTTTTTAACAACCCTTTCAACAAATGTATACTTGTTTATAAAAGTGCTTACAGCTATATGTATAATATTACGTCAAACTTAAAGGCAGTGATCAAGACTTCAAGAGGAGGCACACTTTATGGCCATATGAGTAAAGGGCAGTTATGGGTTAACACTACAAGAAAATGCGACAATAGTGGCGACACATGTCGCTGCTAATGATACTGATTTGCGCCACTTACAAAATCTCAACAAATTACAATGGACGAGTGTGTTTGTGTGTGAAAACCATTCGATGGATTCTGTTTAGCACCCAGACAAACATAAGTTCAATTTGTAAACATAAAGACACATTTAGAATAGTGCATTTAACACACTATAATGATACGCCTACCTTCCTAAGTTCAACTTTTTGGTTGTATTAAGCTGAATACACATTTATATGGTGCATGTAATCACTCTCTCAACTAACTAAATGCTTAGGTATATAACGGCGCATCTAACTCATTACGATAATGTGTTCAACTTCACATATTTGATTAATCACTGCGATGAGTTTTGACGTACATGTATATAACGAGTATGTGTAACTCAAGTCTCAATACATGTCAGATTTTTTTTATTAAGAGTTTTGATGCACATTATAAAAACGAAGCGCCAAACACATTACAATAGTGTATCGGATTTTCCAAGTTTACTGCACAAATGCATGTAACTTGTATCAATCCATATTGCTTGATTTATAACTTTAGCACTAAAAAATTTAGCGATCAAATGAGCCCGTATACTCCAAATAAACAATATTGATATAATATATAACAATTTTCTTATAAATTATAGAAAAACATTTTAAAAAACAAGATAGTGACTTATCAAGACACAAATCTCACCAATGTATCAAGAAATCAAACCTGTATATTCGACATGATGAGAAAGAAAAAGGATCATCATTGTCGGCTCCATTGTGATAATAAGTGAATTTGTCACTGTCATAAGATGAAATATATGTGAAATGAGATAACATAAGATAATAAGAAGACACCAACTTTTTTTACTATATATAGATAGCTAGTCTAGGAGGAATGATAACAAAGATTTATGTTTCATAGTATGATCTTGAAGCTAAAATGATGAAGGGACACTTTATACTCCTTATTACACTTTCTAAAAAGATTTTATATTATTTTTCATTATATATAGATATGCCTCTACACACAAACACACACACACACACACATATATATATATATATATAGGGTGGGGTTCCGCTACAAAGTCCATTTTTCCTACAAAGTGTACAAAGTCTTAAAACACCATAATTTCAGCCATAAAACACACTCAAAACCTACAAATAACATAGTGAAGATCACTAAAACACAATATCCAAACCCTAACATTTCTTAAAAACTTCAAACACACCATCATACAACTATGAATATAAAACACAATATGATAATCAACATAAAACACACTAGTGTTAGTCATTCGATAATCAAAGCCTTATCATTCAAAACACAACACAAAACCCACAAATATGGTGTTTTAGTAACTTCCAGTATGCTATTTGTGTGTTTTGAGTGTGTTTTATGGTTAACATTATGGTGTTTTATGACTTTGTACACTTTGTAGGAAAAATGGACTTTGTAGCCAACTTCCACCCTATATATATATATATATATATATATATATATATATATATATATATATATAATATAATAAATAGTGATATTGTGTTAAAAAATATATATAACAAGATAAACAATTAAGGGGTTAAACAACTAAAAAGTTGATGAACGGTTAATTAATTTGTACATCAGTGTATAAAAATGTATCGTAATATATAATAAAACCTTTGGAAATACAATATTATCAACCAGAAATCCAAGGATATGTCATGTGTCACGCCCTTAATTTGATGAGGAGCGAAACTCCATACCGTTGTTTGACAATGTGATTTAAATAGGATTTAAAGGCGACAATGTGATTTAAATAGGATTTAAAGGCCGTTCTATATATAAAAAATAGAATTTGAAGCTTTAAAAAGAAAGGGTCTCCTAGTATGGAAATCAGTAAAAAATAATTTAATAATTTAGTCAAACACTATTTTAATTATCATTTTTTATCGTTACTTTATTTTAGATTCATAATATCACCATATTAACCCTTAACTTTGGTGTAATAAATTTAAGTTTAATTTAGAAATGTGAGATTATAGGCCCATGTGTTACATGGGTTGATTAATGAAAACGACATAGATTTATTTTGGAATAGATTATAATAATTATCGACGTTAAATAAATAATTTAATAATTTAATTGATTAAATAAATAAATCCTCGGCTCTGTAATTTCTAGCAGTCAGTCCGCTTTTTTGCGCAATAGATTTATTTTGGACGGTCCTCTCATCATTAACGAAGTTTGTTCCTGGCTAAAGAAATGTAAGAAGAAAGCGTTCCTATTCAAGATTGACTTTGAAAAGGCTTACGACAATATTAATTGGGGATTTGTGGTTGATGTCTTCCGCCAGATGGGATTTGGGCCGAGATGGTGTATGTGGTTATGGGGTATTTTGTCGTCTGCTAGGGCGTCTGTTTTGGTCAACGGGGCGCCTACTTTCGAATTTAAGTGTGAAAAGGGTATGAGACAAGGAGACCCGTTATCTCCTTTCTTGTTCGTTGCAGTCATGGAGGCTTTATCTTGTCTTATCGATAAGGCTGGGGAATTGGGTATTTTCTCGGGTGTTCAGTTACCTAATGACGGGCCAATCCTCTCGCACTTGTTCTATGCGGATGATGCTCTTATTGTTGGTAATTGGGACGAGGAAAATGCGTTTAGTATTGTGAGAATCCTAAGATGTTTCCATGTATGCTCTGGTTTAAAAATCAACCTTGGCAAGTCTAGTATATTTGGGATCGACGTGGATTCAGCGACTCTGGGGGCCTTGGCGGAGCGGGTAGGCTGCGCTCCTGATTCCCTCCCGTTTAAGTATCTTGGGCTGAAGGTAGGGGCGAATATGAACCGAATAAATAATTGGAAACCTGTTTACGACATTTTTGAGGCTAGACTTGCTCTGTGGAAGTCTTCTTTGTTGTCTATTGGAGGAAGGATTACCCTTAACCGCTCGGTATTGGTTAGCCTTCCCAACTATTTTTTCTCCCTCTATAAGGCTCCTGTGCAGGTTATTAAGGATTTGGAACGTATGATTCGAAAGTTTTTATGGGGTGGGTCGGGTGATGTCTCGAAAACGCATTGGGTGGCTTGGGATAGAATTTCCCTTCCTATTAAATCCGGGGGGTTGGGTATCAGTAAGCTGACTCATGTCAACAGGGCCCTTTTGTGTAAATGGGGATGGAGGTACAAAAAAGATAGAGAGAATTTGTGGGTTAAGGTAGTGGATGCCATTCATTCTGGCGGCTCGGGGTGGTCTTTTCACCCAGTGAAGAAATCGTTTGGAGGTGTTTGGAATAATGTGGTGTCAGTTATTAACAAACCTCTGGTCGATAATCGCTCGCTTAGGGGGTTTTTTAGGGGCGTGGTGGGTAGGGGGGACCGTATCCTTTTTTGGCTGGATCCTTGGTTGAGAGACATCCCCCTCAAGGAAGCTTTTCCGCATCTTTTTTCGCTAGAAGTGGTTAAAACGTGCTCCATCCGGGACCGGTTGTGTGGTAACTGGCTGTGGAAGCATAACCCAGATCTGGACGTCGAACGTGGTGAGTTGGAAGCTCTTTTGAGTGCGGTTTCTTCGGTCTCTTTATCCGACAGGGCCGATGATTGGTCTTGGGTGCCTAACAGTTCTGGTTTGTTCTCGGTAAATTCGGTCAAAAATACTTTGGATAGTCTGGTGGATCGTCGGAATTTCTTTGTGTGGGACTGGTGTAAATGGATTCCGTTGAAATGTAATGTCTTTGCTTGGAGAACGGAGTTAAACCGTATTCCGACTTTGGATGTGTTGCGCAATAGGGGTATTGGCGTTGGCGATGGCATTTGTCCTCTTTGTAAATCGGAGGTTGAGCCCGTCGACCATCTCTTTACTTCATGTATTACAGCTGCTATTCTTTGGCAAAAAATCTCTCGATGGTGCCGTATTCCTCCTATATTTGCCTTCTCTTTTAGAGATTTACTTCTTATTCATCGTGATAAATTCATTGATCATAGAGTTAAAGCTGTGGTGCATGGTATTGTTCTTTCGGCTTGCTGGTGTTTGTGGCTGGCCCGTAACAAGGCCGTCTTTTCGGGTAATGAAGTGAAGGTGGAAAGCATTTTTAGTGAGGTTAGATCGTTAGGATTTTTGTGGTTCAAAAGCAGATCTAAGAATTGTTCGATCTCTTGGTCGGATTGGTGTAAATTTGTAATTATGTAGGTTTTGTGTTGTTGCCTTCCCGGTTTTCGGGTTGGGTTGTTTTTTAATGAAGTTTACTTTTCAAAAAAAAAAATGAAAACGACATAATTTATCATTTGTAAATATTTTCCAATAAATTGTAATCACTTATCTTTCAATGATCATCTATAAAAATTAGAAAATCCAATAAAAATCACCCCATAATATGACAAGTGTCCCCCCATTTAATTTACTTTATCATATAGTATAGATTATAATATTTAAATTTAAATTTATTTGAAAACAAACTTAAACACACTCTATCTTTTTTTTAACAACGACGACTATATATTAATATAGCGACCAGCCAGAGGCTGAAATAACAAAGCTCCAAAACACAAAACAAATGGCCATAGAAAAATATTGAATTCTATCAAACTATTCCAATCCATCGCGGTATTAAATTAAGGGAGACTTAATTGAACTCTGGACCACTTAATTTGGGATGACCAATTTACACCTTAAATCACGCAAGCAGGCTAGAAAGCAGTTGCTATGCATATAAGGCTATAGGGTGTGGTCATGACCCTCATGACCACCATGATCCTCCACGTCAGCGCCATGTCACCGTCCTCTAATTCATCATCCAAAATCACTATCCTAAGGGTGTGGTCATGACCCAAAACACTATCCACCTTTTTTTTGCGTGAAATATATTTTATTTATTTTAAATAAACAACAAATAAAATTAAATAAATTTTAGTAATAAAACTACATAACATTCAAATTAATAAAAAAAAATAACATCCAATTTAAACTGCATATTATAAATTAAGGAAAAAAAACTACTCGTTGTTAACCCGACCAAATTGCCAAACATGTTCAATCAAATCCGAACGAAGATGGTTATGCGTAGTCTCGTTGCATTTCTTTTTCTTTCAACTTAAGTCTTGCCGCTTGTATTTCGTTAAATACGGTGAACTTGCTCATCAACTTATCCACCTTCGTTTCACCCGAAGTTTCATTTTTTGTCGACGCCTCTTTATTTTTGGCCGCCGCTTCCTTTTTTGCCTTTTCTCTACCATTTGGGTGCTTCAATTCCGGAATCTCCATCACTTCATCCTCAAACTCGGGTTATTAAAATAACAATTCCAATCCATTTGGACCTGTATAAAACTTTACCCATGTGACCAGTTAGCAACCGACTCACTTTACCAACTGAGGCAACTACATGATACATGCATGACAATATTACTTTGATCTTTCATTGAAATATAATGCACTTACATAAACACACAAAAAAGCACCAACAAGATAAAATAAGAAAATCACTGTGTTTAGAAAATGATATGCACTTATGCTTTTAGGTAAAACCAAATTACCTTACACATTCAAAAGATTCACAGTAACATCACAAAGCTGTTGTATCAAAAGATTCCTATAAAACTTTATATGGAACAGGTACAGGGCATACATATATAATGTGGATCAGAAAAGAAGTGAGACAATGGCGCAGCTTTGAAGGGGCCGAGAGGCGCCCGACACCCTGAACTTTTCGCTCAGTAGTGTTATATATATAGTTTTCGTATAGAAATTTTTGGGTATATACGTTTTCGACCCCCGTCGAGGACGTTTTCCCCGTCGAGGTCGAAAACGTCAAGCTTCGCCACTGAAGTGAGATATCAAACCCTATGACTTTCTAAGCTCAAACAAGGTCATATATATTATAAGGAACGAAACCTATGCATAATCAACTAATTCATTGGCATTAATCAACTATATCAATGTGCTTAAAAGTTAAAGCACAGAAGAAATCAAAGAAAACTGGTATCAACTTGGCTACTAAATAAATTATAAATATCCATATTAACTCAGAAGCTAAAACACAACTTATTAGACATCCAAAAGCTGATATCAATTTAGCTTCTGAATCGGTCAATGTCGCATTACAAAACCAGAGTGATTGTAACTTCAAAGCTCAAATACGAATTCAATTCCATATACCTCAAATACGAATTCAATTCCATATACCTCCATAAAAATTAACTAAACTCGTATGCGACAATCAGACGATGCAAGTTACCATTAATTTACATTAGTTTAAGCAATTTTGCAACAAATTAGGGCTTGAATCAGAAATTAGGGAATCCTAGAACATATACGGAAACATATTAAAAGAGAAGCACAGTAAACACACATATCTGCTATTCATTAATTTTTTTAGAGGTTGAATGGAAGAAGCATAAATATCTGCTATTCATTAATTTTTTTTCAAATCGTCACTTTGTATGCACAGTAAACAAGCATGTAATTTGCAGAGATTACAATAAAAAAGATTGCGATTGTGAATTAAAATAAAAAATTGCTGCTGTGAATTAAAATATTACGATTAAGATCAAAAGAAAAATACATATCGTAGGAAAAGTACCTTTGGAAAAAAAGCAAAACCAGCAGATTACGATCAAAAGACTGCGACGTGAATGAAAAATACATATTGTTCTTCTTGATGTTGGGGTTAGGGTTTACGTGAATAATGGAAAAAAGGGGGACGTGGTTGCCGTGGTTTAATCCACGCCAACCACCGTGATTTAATGAGGGGGGTGGTATAGGGCATGAATAATGGGCCTATGTGGCAAACCATGACCCAATCATGACCCCCACACCATATAGCCTAAGATCTAGTCAATAGTTCATAAATCGGTTTTTTTAACATAAAACCAACTGTGTTACTAGTTTATCGGTTAACATGTTCAGCCGTTTTAATTAAAAGTCAGGCGTTTATCTAAATGTTCAATAGTTACAAAAATTGACGCATGTGTCTAGCTCGATCAAATGTGCATGTTTTAAAGGAGGGATTGCTTGTTCCAAATTTGAATCTTGCTTGCAGCCTTTAAAATCTTTCTCATGCACTTTAAAGTTTTAACCTTTAATGAAAAATAATCTTACAAGTTACATCAACCATGTGATACATGTGACATCTCTTCCATCCTCTATAATTAAAACTAGTTTTTTTTTTATTTCGCGCGTTGCGACGACATCGAGAAAATAATAATGTAAAACAAACGTGATTTGAATATAAAACACGTTGTTTAGAAAGTCATACTATTAGAACAGTTTAGTTTATGATCATACAATACAATTTTATGATAACAAATAAAGTAAACAATTTTATGATAACAAATAAATACTTTATTGTGAGTACAACATCGTTTTTAACAAAACTTATGACGGAATGTTAGAGAAAAAATCAAGCACAACTACGTACTTCAGTTTTTAGAAAAAAAAAATTATAAACATAAATTATTAAAGAAGTATCAAATTAATAGATAAATTAATATATGTTCTAAAAAGAAAAAGAATTATTAAAAAAATGGTAAAGGAAATATATGGTTTTAAAAAGTGAATATAATAATAAACTATTATAATATATTAAGTAAAAAATAATAAAAAGCTATATATTATTATACAAATAAAGTTACTATTCATCGTACTTCAACAACAATATATATAATTAACCGGTTTTTTTTTAGTTCAATTCATAAATGTAAAACAAGGTTCGATCAAATAAAAAGTTTATCGACTCAACCAGAAAAAAACTGGATCGTCCAACCCTTAGTGGCCAATGGCCATAGCATGCGAAATGAGCTAACAAGGTGTTCGGTTAACGGTTCGATGGTTCGGTCGGTTTTTTGGAACTTCGATTTCACTCGTCAAAAGATTTAACGAATTTACATGATCTATATTACTTTTATACATATTTATTTATTATTTATATATATAATACATATATAAATTTTATTGGACTATACTATAAATTAATATCTAAATTTATTCTAAGTATTAATATAGCTCATTACCAAGCCCATAAATTAAACAAATTTATTACATATTTTAACTAAACTAGGTTTTTTCACAATCACCGCGTTGCGGCGAACTTATTTTGTTATTTAGTATGTGTTTACATGTGTTTTGAAATCACTACGAGGGCGTTGCGCATGAAACTGCTGACAAGAATAAAAAGAAGATATAGAAAAAACACTAAAAGATAACCGAAAGAAAATCAACCAAAAAATTTTTATGGTAATGATTTTGTTCGTATGAAACCCGTGGTTAGAGATAAGCAATTGGTATTGGGTACCGGTACTGAATTTTCTGAACCGAAATATCTTAATTACAAATTCGGTACCGACTTTTGGCGCCTACCGGTTTTTACCTTCATATACTGGTACCGTAACCGGTATTTTCAATATCGATATCGGTTGGCACCGAGCTCATCCATACCCCTGAAACTGAAAAAAAAGAAATCATTAAAAGCTGAAGAAAATGAACAAAAAAGTTGCACGATACCTTGTTGTTCGTACGGTACCCATGATCAGAGATGAGAAAATGGTACCGGGTAGAAGTACCGAATTTCCCGAACTAAAAGATTTTCAAAATCATTTCGGTACTGACTTTTGGGGTTTTCTGTACAAGGCTGGTGCAGGTTTTTACCTTCGTGTATCGATAACTGTACCAGGCGGTGCCGGTTTTTACCTTCATGTACCGATAACGAACCGGACCATACATGTATTTAGATACAAGTACCGGTTGACACAAAGCTTATTATTCCATATATAAGTTTGCAAGTTTTATGTGCATCATTAGTTGTACCTTGTGCTTTATGAGTTTTTCAAAAAAAAAAAAACCTTGATTTTTTACTTTTAACCCAAAGGTTTTTATCTTTTTCAATTTTAACCCTAAATGATTTGTTTTTTTAAATTTAACCCATGACTTTTCATTATTTGCAATTTAGCTTCGCAACTTTTGTCACTTATGCTTGTCATTTTTCGCAAATTTTCGTTTTCGTATAGTTCTAAATTTTTCGAGTTAATACGACGCAACGTGCATGTGTGGTTCAACATTTTTACCTCTATTTTTCCATGTTTGACAGGTTCGTCGCAACACGCATATCCTAGGTCGAGTTAGTGTTGGTGGTCGATGACGGTTGTGTGACATTAGTACTATTTGACACCGTTTTACGCCCCACCGCAGCGCGGGGTGTGCTTTGGGGTTTTCAAAGAAAAAAATGGTTATGCATATGGTTGTCGTAACGTTGGCTTTGGGGTTTTCCAAAAAAAATGTTTTTTTTTCTACTTTTCACCCAAAAGTATTTCATAAATTACTTTTAACCCAAAACTATTTGTTTTTTTTACTTTTAACCCGAAACTTTTTATCTTTTGCGATCTAGCCTCATAACATTTTTTACTTTCAACTTTGGTCCTTTATAGTTTTCATTTCCCGCAAATTTTTCGCTTTATGTTTGGTTCTAAATTTTGTGACTTAATACATCGCAGCGTGCGTCTTTGGTTTAACGTTTTTACGTTTCGTTCTAAATTTTGCGAGTTAACACGACGCAACGTGCGTATGTGGGTGAACGTTTTTACATTGTCTATTTTTTCCCCGTTTAACAGTTTTAACATAACGTGCGAGTCCTAGATCCACTTAGTTATAACTAAAGAATCCCCGCCGCATTGCGGCGGGTCGCAATCCTAGTTCAACTTAAAAAGTAAGGAAATAATTATTATTATTATTATAATATCAAAATAATAAAAGTATTAAAAAACTATATATATTACTGTAATATTAAAAACAAATTTACTGTTCAAAACATTAGAAATTTTAAAAACAAATTTACTGTTCAAAACGTTGGAAATTTTAAAAACAAATTTACTGTTCAAAACGTTAGAAATTTAATATTAGGTTAATAATTAAATTTGAATGAAAGCGAATTTATTCGAATTTATCTGAATTCGATTCGAATCGAATTACCTGGTTCTTAATCAAATTTGAATTCAAGCAAAAAAAACTTTATTCGAAAACTTTCATTCGAGCAATTCGAAAATTCGATATTCGATTCGATAAACACTCCTAAATAAAAGTTATATATGTATTATATATAAAAAATTAAAAATAATAAATAAATGTGCATAACTTTTATTTGAATTTCGAATCGAATTTAAAATTACAAATTCGTGTTTGATATGTATTCAACTAGGTTATAACCTGGAAATTTTCCGGGTAGGAAAATTTAATTTACAACAAATAAAAGTATAAAAATAACACTTTTAACATCTAAAGTATCATCTTTCCATTTTCTCCACCATAAATTTTTAATTCGGTTTCTTAAACTTTTTCTTGTTGTAAAGAGCCATAAAAACATACAAAAGCAAGAATGTATATTAATCATGTACATTTTTTAAGTCTAACGGATTATTTGTTAAAAATTTATATACACGTATAGACAATACCTCACTGTCACTCTACACTCTAAATCAAACTATTTTGACCCGACTCATACCTATTCCCAACCTTGCCCCACCCACATCAGCTACAACAAAAAAAATCAACAAAATAAATACATGTTTGGATTCTTATATTATGAAACAATGACACCTACATCAGCTACAACAAAAAAGAAAACCAAGTAACACTAATATATAAACATGGAAAATGTAAACTATAAATCCAACCCAGATGGCTCAGTTCGTTAAAAAAAATAATCCGTGAAACATTAATATAAATTACTCAATGGAAAATACATGAGAATCTGTTGGTGGAGGTAAGATAGTTGGTGGCTATATAAATTAACAATCTAAATTCTATACAATCCCTTCCATCTATAATATGAAGTATATAAATTAAATAATGTATTCAACACGTGAACACCTATGCAACCATCAACTAATTAAATGAGCAGTTAACCCACAATGACATTAAAGTTATAGTTTTCAATCATTTTTTTTTCTTATGTAGACATTTAATTTAAGATCTATCTAAGATTGTGATTCGCTCGGTTCTCGATCATAATCTGCAGAAGAACAAACAATATCAACATTCAAAAACAAAAAAGATTCAATTAATCCAACAAATCATTTTGCATTAATCACCTGTGAGGCTGTGACTTCAATTTCCAATCGATTAAGCTCGAGTTTCAACGAATCCAAACCGTGGAGCAACTTTACAAAATTGTTCGTGTAACACCCCCGAAATTCCACCTTCGGAAACCCCGCGAGGCGTGTTACGCATCAGAGTTCGAGCCACCAATCACGTTGAACCAATGGTAAATATTTAAATAAATCATGACATTAATTTACTCACATAAGTTGTCAACATAACATTAATTCTCAAAAGTTGTGTAGCGGAAGCTTGTATTAAGTTATTTAGCAATCGTTTCATAATAACGCTTAAAACCAATGTATCACATGTATTTTAATCCAAAAGCCTCGATCCATGACCACTTCAGCACTCCCAGATAGCAAGCTTCCCAATTCCAGGATACCTAACGACCTGCGAGCATGTAACACGTGTATCAGACAAAGCTGGCGAGTTCACAGTTTTAGAAAATGTTTATTACCCGTTGTGTGTAAAACCGTTCAATAACCACTGCAAGTAATATTGTTAACATCTCATTTCCAAACACGGACGGCTCACGGACTGCCCTTCCCACGTACTCCTATCTAGTACTGGGCCAGACTGGGTCATTAGTTCACCTCCGTCCTCTACAGGCACGGGGTGAGGGTGCCAAACCTAAGTAGCGCTACTAACTAATACCCGATGAGGGACTTACAAAAGATGATAGGTGAGATCATTAACCAATATACCCGTTTCTTTTACTTAAAACCTTATCCCCCATGGAATACCCACTGACTGTCCCCAACCACTGGGACGCATGCTCGAATGTAGTGAACTCACCTGGGATTGCTCGGTAGAATTATTCGTTTAACCACGGTGATTTACCAAGCCCTATTATAGTTACACATCACAGTCAGTTTGCATACAAGCACAACACGTATCGTTTCACATTGATCACCAACTGGTGCACACAAGTATTATCTTTCGGTTCACAATGCATCAACTATCTTTCAACACATTACACATCTTTCGATATATTCCTTATCTTTCAACACATTCAACTTTCGATCACAACCAATAAGTTTCGACAATCAACAGTTATGTTTCGGTACACTCATCTTTCGAGCACAACAGTCATCTTTCGGCAACACAGTTATCTTTCGACAAACACAGTTATCATTCGACACATCATTTATGTTTCGATACTACGATTATGTTTCGGTCAACAACAGTTATCTTTCGGTCAACAACAACTATGTTTCGACCTAATGCTATCTTTCGAACATACTGTTATCTTTCGATTACCAGCATTAACAAACTTCCGATTTTTATTCAATCAACTTACCAAATCATCACAGTATTCATCATCTAACAGAAACCCTAATCGCCATTAACAATTATCTACGTCCAACAACATCACACCCCTCAGAATTAAATAACAGTTCATGAGTACATATAAAGCATCAATTTGTATCAAACACTATCAATTATTTCCACACAAACCTATCGTCATTCGATTCGGGATCACGGTTCGCACACGTGATTACCCGATCCTAATATCAGTCAAGTAATTATAATCAGAACCACCATCACAAATATCCATACACCCCTTAACAAGTACATCGGCCCACAATAATCATAATATCAGTAACATATCTATCCGCACATACCTTGCTAATCACATACCCACAACTAAGATTATGCACAAACACAAACATCCATTGACAATCAACAGTTAGTGTAGATTAGATTACTAACCAATGACTAAATCGAAGAAGATGATATCCTGTGAGAGTCTGCTTCTGCCGTCGCCGCTCAGAACAAGGGAGTAGGGTTTGGTGTGTGTGCATTATCAGTTACGTAATATAAAGATAAGGGGTTTGGGCCGGTAACAGGTTGGGCCGAAAGTTGAGGCCTTTCATCACAAGACTGGGCTTAATTCGAAGGATCATACGTCATGGAATCGAAGGATCTCGAAAGATGTCTTAGGTCGAAGGATCATCTTATGGTTCGATGTTGCACTTCGGTCGAAGCTTCGGTCGAAGGATCTCATCCCTCGGTCAAAGGTCTTATCTCGAAAGATCTCCAGTCGAAAGATCTCTAGTCGAAGGATCTTGGGTTCTCGGAAATTCGGGTTGTCACATCATCCCCAACTTGAAAGAAATTTCGTCCCGAAATTTGGCAAGTAGGTACAAGGGAGTGAAGTGACAATTCAAGATTGTTGCGGATTTTCCTCAGGTGTTACATCATCCCCAACTTGAAAGAAATTTCGTCCCGAAATTCACCAGTGGTAACCATGGTTGGTTCAACCTCTTGAACCATTGAGGATATTAAAGTTTCAACAGATCCCTACATTCCTATGCAACCTCCAGTCCACGTATTGAGGTTTAACAATTTCACATGATTGTTATACAACTTATGCTAGCGAACCTTGACTCTTTAGTCCGTGTTTTCGTTAGGTTCCCAGATAAATACAACTGTTCCGATGACTTCAGGTTCCGACAAGGGTATCATAAGTGTTTCATCAGGCAACACGGTCTTACATCCATGGTGTACATACCATTACGACCGTTATCCCACTCCGTTAATTAGTCCGAGTTTGTGAGCCATGTCACCGTTTCATCCTAGTAATTTGAATGTTCCCACGCGTCGAAAACCAAGATTACCTTGTTTACTATAGCGTACCGCACCCCCCCCCTTAGGGTGATACTTTCGATTATGACACGTTCGTCCACAACAAACTCCCAGAGTTTCCTAAGCTCATCAGTTTTCCTAGTAGTTACGCGTTGCCATCAAACAATTTCCGATCTAAACAATCTTCAAGAGTTTGGAGCTCAAGTCCTGGACCTGTGATTAGATGATCACCCCATCTTAATTCAACAGGGAGATTAGCGTTACCGTCCAAACGATGCCTCAAACAAGGTTATATGCATACTAATACGGTAACAGCTGCTGTAGAACTCACCCAAGGATAAGCGTCCTCCCAGTTCTACTAAAGTTAACCACACACATGCTCATAGCATGTCTTCGTGTGCAAGGATGGTTCGTTTACTCTGATCGTTTGCCCCACGGTGATACGAAATGCCCATGCCTAGATATAAGCCGAGAATATCGTGTATTGCCTGTCATAAATCAGGTATAGCTCCAATATCAGAAGTAACAGAAGTTGGCACCTCGTGCCTGAGACCGCCTCTCTCAGAAGAACATCCACAGCTTGTGAAGACTCGCTAGTTTTCTTGATTGTAAGAGAGTGAGATGGTTTCGTGAGGCAATATACGATCACCAGGTGATATCGGTTCCGTTCTGAGTTTTAAGTAAACCAATGACAATTTCATGGTGTCTGTTTTCGTTCCCAAATGGGTGTTTCCGGTTACTGTTCAAACAAGTAGGTTTCCGGTGTTCCACCCTGACTCTCGCACATGTCCGACATCGGTTATATGTAGTATTATGGGGCCTTCATGCCCGATTATTCATACGAGACTTAAAATCCTTATATCCCCTAACAAGTCCAGACTACCGGAACATCGGAGTCGGTGTGCTTCGCTCAGTATGAGTTCCATACGGTTGCTATATAGTGGGATCCACATTTGTTCCATGAGAGAGCGAATGCCGTCCGTCCTGCCAATAGTTGCTTCCCCATGCCTTGCATGAACCCATCTTGTGAATTCTCTTCCAACAGGTCTTCACTTCGAACTAGGTGAGTCTGGTCAGGTGTGTCAGAGTGGATAGCGAACTGCAAGGTCGTGTACGTTCAGGTCTCACAGTCGTAATCATCCAAAAGTTCCATCCAGCGTTCTCATCAACTGATAAAGCTTCTTTCGTGGCCAGGGTACACGGGAGGCCCTTGTGATCGGTCTAAGTAACGCGTTCGGTACCGTCCAAGTAATGCCTCCAAGTGAATCCAAAGGCCACGATTTCTTCCACCGGTTGTGTGTCGTGATGTTCTTCTTTGTAACTCCATTACGTAAGTCGTCACTTTCTTGTGTTGCGTCGGCGTGTATCTGGGTCTCCGATTCAAACATGATGATATACCACTGTATTACCCACACTCTTGGGTAAAACGATGCTCAGCGTCTTGCAGAGTTAAAATTCGAAAGTTGGAAGGGCGTCCTCCTGTTCTGTCCTTCGCAATCTCATTACTCGGCTGTACTAGAGCGGTCTAAGCTACGCGACCTCCGGAATCCCTATGATTAATACGCGACCTCGAGGAATTCTTCAGTATCGATCAGTTTCAACCGAAACGAGTCTTAGCGAGATTCATGTGCATCCCTGCTTCGTTGATTGTATGACTCACCAAGGACATCTCTCGAACCCATAAGTTACATTTATCGAGACTTCGTACGGTATGGCTCCTCTCTCAGGGTCCTTCTAATGTAAGAATGCCTGTGATGTTCTTCTCCTTTGGGACAGATTCGGTACGTCATTGAAAATCATGGTTGGTTCACGTGATACGTAAAGCTGCGGGTGTGATGACTACTCCCAAGGTCATGGGTACAAAGTCGCATGTCTGAATTGCGTCTGATGTGTCGCCTTAACAATCTTTTCCCTTGAACTTTCATCTGATAAAGCTCATTCCTGGCAACTAGTCGTTGGGTCGTCAATACACGGTCATAGAGAACGGTTCCTCGTCTGTCACCTTGATGAGTTCCCGATAATCAGTGCACACACCAAAAAGTTTATCCTCCCGGATTTATCTGGGCTTTCCAAAGCGAAAACTAGGTCTGACAACCTTCTTGTCGAACAGTTCTCATAGTGGCTTATACTGTTCTTGCACCCATCCTGATGCAAAACAGTAAGAGTACGAGTATTCGGAGCTTCCTCTGATCGTGAGATCAACGAGTTTCTGACTAATAGTTGTGGCGATATGTCTAAAAGTTCTTCAAGTTGTACATTGGGATTAGTCACAGCAATTGATAGATCCTCGATCCTATCGCCCCTAGTCTGATCACTAGAATTAGTTGCTGCTACAGCGAGATCATCCTTTCATAGACGCTTTCGGGCTATCATTACTTTCATGATGCTAACCTTCTCACCACTCTGATACTTCAATGCATAAGGTGACGCTAAATTTCTTCTCACAGGGTGCGTCTGAGTGATTTGTCTAGTTAATGAACCATTACTGACTACTGCATCGTAATCACCAAGGGTAGTAGAAGTGAGACCGGTGTCGAATGCCTGTCTCTCGTAGGGTCGAGTTTGCGTCCCAACTAACATGTGCGGTCGCAGTTGACTTGCCATCAGCCGGTTCCATAACATGTTTGGTTTTTGCGAATCATCAAGGTTAAACAGAATTAGGGCGAAGCGATTTACTACCCAACCAAACCACTATGTTGTTATTTTCCTAACTTCCTTTCCGTGAGCACCACTGCCGATGCAATCGTTACAGTCACGCGGATTCCTCCCGTATTGGCCTCGCTCTCGTGATTGTGGTCGTTTTTGACTTATCAACGTCCAATACGTGCCGAAGGCACCTCCTTTTCCATACAGTAGGCTACTATTACAAGTACCTGGTTGTCACGAATACTGTTGCTCTAATGCTTGGGCTTGAAGCCGATCGCCACATTCTTTCACCACAATGTTCCTCTCTTCACACTTCGTGCCGAGTCCCAAGGTGTTACTCGTGGTGCTGGAAGTTACACATTCCACACTAAAATCTGTTATCACTTCTAAAGTCCAGATTGGTTTGTGACAGTTGACTCCCACGAGTCGCTGACCAGAGTTAAGTTTTAGATTGAAGTCAGTTCGCTGGTGTCCGTTGCTGGCAATCGGGGTCGTCCAAATACTGAACTCGGTAGGATACTACACTCATCCTTTTGTTCATCGTTCCAGCAAGTGATTCGAATTATCCCCAGTGTGTTTCAAGGGTGTTGCAAAAGCGATCGCACTTCGAGGTTTAGAGCGTTAGTGTGTTGGGTTCAAACAAATGAAGACAAGTGAGGAAGGTAATAACCATTCATTCAACGCTATCACATCCAACTCAGGAACGTTCGCACAAGCACCTAGCATTCTACACAGTTTGCTAGGCGTTCTGATGAGTGTTCAAGCACTGTTTGTTAACATCGAGGTTCGTAAAAGTTTGCTGAGAAGTGAAAAGTTCATGTTTCAAAAAGTTTGTGTTCATGTAAGAGTCACTCACTGCCATGCCTCCTATAGGCTGTTGTGTGTCACATTAATCAAATAATAGGAGTGGAAAGCCGTGTACACATTATAAGTGAAAAAAAACCTCACTGGGACTCGCATTATGGAAGTGAAAAGTCGTGTACACAATACGGGGGTAAGGATGCTTGGTACATTCCGTACCAGCTTGATAGGCTGCTAAAGCCTCAGCCACGCGGGTGTTGATTAGGTCAGTCAACTCAGCCTGTGCCGGGGTGATGTTGCCTCGTCCGCGTCCTCGTTCACTCATGTTTCTATAGTTGGGAATTAACCGGTTTAGAAGTTGAAACGAGATGAGAGTCAAGTATCATACTGATATTTACGTACTACCAAGTTCACACATAGTAGGGCAGAACCCTCCTTACGCTCGATAAGTCTCACTGGGACTTGCATGCACCCCGCGTTATTATTAAGTGTGCACCCATAATAATAAGGTAATTTGCATGCTTATCTCAGTGCTTCTTAGCTTGCGCTCAAAGTTTCCCCCCCGTTCAAACAACACAACAGATGATATCACAGTTCTATGGTTTACATGAGTCGGAGAGTAGTGTCACACTATCAAATCACTATGGTGTTAAATGTTTCAGTTCACATACGTTGTGGGTGTGCGACTGCTAAGTAAGTACTGTATAAAGTGAGAGAGAATCGAACCTTGCAATCTGGTGCTGAGTGTCATGATCGATTTTCGAAGTTGTTCGGTTATAGTCTGGTTTTACGAATCGTTTTAAAACCTAGTTCACTATAACCAGTGGCTCTGATACCAACTGTAACACCCCCGAAATTCCACCTTCGGAAACCCCGCGAGGCGTGTTACGCATCAGAGTTCGAGCCACCAATCACGTTAAACCAATGGTAAATATTTAAATAAATCATGACATTAATTTACTCACATAAGTTGTCAACATAACATTAATTCTCAAAAGTTGTGTAGCGGAAGCTTGTATTAAGTTATTTAGCAATCGTTTCATAATAACGCTTAAAACCAATGTATCACATGTATTTTAATCCAAAAGCCTCGATCCATGACCACTTCAGCACTCCCAGATAGCAAGCTTCCCAATTCCAGGATACCTAACGACCTGCGAGCATGTAACACGTGTATCAGACAAAGCTGGCGAGTTCACAGTTTTAGAAAATGTTTATTACCCGTTGTGTGTAAAACCGTTCAATAACCACTGCAAGTAATATTGTTAACATCTCATTTCCAAACACGGACGGCTCACGGACTGCCCTTCCCACGTACTCCTATCTAGTACTGGGCCAGACTGGGTCATTAGTTCACCTCCGTCCTCTACAGGCACGGGGTGAGGGTGCCAAACCTAAGTAGCGCTACTAACTAATACCCGATGAGGGACTTACAAAAGATGATAGGTGAGATCATTAACCAATATACCCGTTTCTTTTACCCAAAACCTTATCCCCCATGGAATACCCACTGACTGTCCCCAACCACTGGGACGCATGCTCGAATGTAGTGAACTCACCTGGGATTGCTCGGTAGAATTATTCGTTTAACCACGGTGATTTACCAAGCCCTATTATAGTTACACATCACAGTCAGTTTGCATACAAGCACAACACGTATCGTTTCACATTGATCACCAACTGGTGCACACAAGTATTATCTTTCGGTTCACAATGCATCAACTATCTTTCAACACATTACACATCTTTCGATATATTCCTTATCTTTCAACACATTCAACTTTCGATCACAACCAATAAGTTTCGACAATCAACAGTTATGTTTCGGTACACTCATCTTTCGAGCACAACAGTCATCTTTCGGCAACACAGTTATCTTTCGACAAACACAGTTATCATTCGACACATCATTTATGTTTCGATACTACGATTATGTTTTGGTCAACAACAGTTATCTTTCGGTCAACAACAACTATGTTTCGACCTAATGCTATCTTTCGAACATACTGTTATCTTTCGATTACCAGCATTAACAAACTTCCGATTTTTATTCAATCAACTTACCAAATCATCACAGTATTCATCATCTAACAGAAACCCTAATCGCCATTAACAATTATCTACGTCCAACAACATCACACCCCTCAGAATTAAATAACAGTTCATGAGTACATATAAAGCATCAATTTGTATCAAACACTATCAATTATTTCCACACAAACCTATCGTCATTCGATTCGGGATCACGGTTCGCACACGTGATTACCCGATCCTAATATCAGTCAAGTAATTATAATCAGAACCACCATCACAAATATCCATACACCCCTTAACAAGTACATCGGCCCACAATAATCATAATATCAGTAACATATCTATCCGCACATACCTTGCTAATCACATACCCACAACTAAGATTATGCACAAACACAAACATCCATTGACAATCAACAGTTAGTGTAGATTAGATTACTAACCAATGACTAAATCGAAGAAGATGATATCCTGTGAGAGTCTGCTTCTGCCGTCGCCGCTCAGAACAAGGGAGTAGGGTTTGGTGTGTGTGCATTATCAGTTACGTAATATAAAGATAAGGGGTTTGGGCCGGTAACAGGTTGGGCCGAAAGTTGAGGCCTTTCATCACAAGACTGGGCTTAATTCGAAGGATCATACGTCATGGAATCGAAGGATCTCGAAAGATGTCTTAGGTCGAAGGATCATCTTATGGTTCGATGTTGCACTTCGGTCGAAGGATCTCATCCCTCGGTCAAAGGTCTTATCTCGAAAGATCTCCAGTCGAAAGATCTCTAGTCGAAGGATCTTGGGTTCTCGGAAATTCGGGTTGTCACAGTTCGTGTCTAAACTTGGCCTCACCGTAGACCCCCTACAACTTGTAGTACCCGAACCCCTACCTCCTCCACTTCCTCGGTCCTTGTAAGATCCCGAAAATGTCAATGACGTCGTATACTACAATAGAAACACAAATTAAGATAGAAAACACAAAACAATTTATGTCGAGGGCAAAAGCTATTTATATGAATAATTTTCTTATGAGTGACAATTTGGGACCTGTGGAAATTTCAAGCAGTTTGGAATCATTTACTTATACACTAATACTAAGATTAATGAAAGGGGCAAGTTGTAGTCCTATCACAAAACCGCACTATCAAATGAAGAAAAGTAACAAAATCATTTGACTTCTCTCACAAAAAAACGCAAACATAAATCAACTAAATAGCTTAAATTCCACAAATAATGCATGACTTCAAGAAACCGAATTCCGTGATACCAGTGAAAAAGAAAATAAATCACAGATTACAAATAAGTTATTTATAATAGGCATATAAGTCACAAAATGTTGAAATCCGAAATATCCGCCACACGCAGACAACTATATCAAAATAGCAACAACTCAAACATGTAAAGCGAGTGCATCAAACCTGGAAAGCAGCCATAAACAAATGATAAGTTGTTAATAGTCCAAACTAAGTTGCTTCAATTCTGTGACCGTGTTTCATCAGCAAACTTAAAAATGCAGTTCTTATCTTCATGCGTTTGACTTTGTGATATGTGTCCGTATGAAATTTAGGCTTTTATGTACCATCATTCGTAGATACGTGTTACGAAAGAGACATGCATGTCTCTGTAAATAAACGACTATAAATAAAAAAAAATAAAAAGTTGAAGGTTGCATGCATAGAGGATTAGAAGTGGCTCCAACAGTTCAACATATAATTGCACTAATACCTTGATTACTATTTCAGCAAAGAAAATACAACTGAAATTGTATGTAAGTAGGACAACAATGAAAAAAATGTAATAAAGTCACTATTCATGATGCCACAGTTTCTACTATATACAGAACATGTATCCGAAATAACTAAGCAAAAAAAGTAAAGTACCTCACAAACGTAAGATGTAACACCTCGTGTTTTCAAATGTCAAAGTCAAAGTCCAAGTCAAGTTTGACTTCTTTGACTGTAATTAGTCTATTTTATGTTTTATTATTTGTATTATGTGGAGTAAGTGTTGTAAATCAAAGGAATCGAAGTAATCGAATGTTTAATCAACGCGAAACGCTTTACGACTGTGAATAGTAGGAAATAACAATGCGATAAAGTTAATCAATCAATAATCAAGCTAATCGAATCATCACTCGAACTAGAAACTCAATTATGCGACTTTGGTGTTATTATAAGTGTGTGTATGTGCCTTACGTGTTACCTGTGTGTGTTTACTTTATGTTATGTGTGGTGATCAATCGAATCGAAACTCGAAACTCAATCGAAATCGAATTATGATGAATGGTAGCGAAAGGATAGTGTGAAATATAGATGCTTGTATGTAGATATAGTGCTTGGGATTAAAAGTAATTTGAATAGGAAACTCTATCGTACTCGTATCGTCCTCAATCGAAATCGAAATATCAGAAATCGTCGCACCGAACACTCAAAGTAGGCTGTTGATCGATCAGGCTCCTAGCCGATCGAACAGCCCAGCCCAGCCGATCGGACGGACTGTCCGATCGAGCAGGCTGTCCGATCGGGATGCCTGGCCGAACGGCCAGCTCTTTCCTCTTTTGGAAGCCTATAAATAGGCCTGTCATTGTCATTCTTTCCATTTTTGGAAACTCTCTGTCCGACCAGCTCGTGTTCTTCACTATTTCTCAGATTTCTCTCAATCCCGGTAAGATTTCATCCTAAATCTTGTACGTTTTTTATCTATGCACACTCCTACACCTTTCTATCTTTCAAATCTTGGTTTCTAACCGTGAAATCATCAAGATCTAAGTATTCTAGGATGATGTCATCATGGTGTTCTTCAAGAACTTCATGTTTTGGCCTCAATCCACCAAGAATCACTTGGATCTAGCCAATTTCCACGTAAACAAACTAAGATCTATCGCAGATCTGAACATTTACATGGTGTGAAGGATTGAAAGAAGGATTTCCAACTTTCTTTCAACTCTTTTACACTCAATGCCTTCAAACCGGTAGAAACGGAGCTTGAGCCAACTCACTAATCATTCTAATGGTTGTGTGGTTCAAGATTCGGATTCTATCTGCGAGGTTCACCGATTTCGGGTTAAACTATAAACTCCGTTCCGAACTGTTCACCGGCCGGATCTGGGTGATTCCTGTCCGAGCAGGGGAAACAAGTAAGAACGAAGGTGCCATGGTTTAACTCATTGTCAAAATACCTCGATATAACGTCAAACAATCAGAACAGCCAAGTGTTAGACGAATAGGCCGACCAGGTCTGAATGCTGACCGATCGAACAGGCTGTTCGAACGAACAACCCAACCGATCGGACATGTCAGCCGATCGACCAGGCCAGCCGATCGGCTAGCACATGGCCCCACACTTTGACAATTTCATGAAGTATAGCATTGAACGAAGTGATATTCGATCGAACTACGGTTTGGGTTGAATTACTCTTTGGATCATGAGATACTATGCTTCAACCCTTAATCGATTTTTCAACTCGTTCGACGTATTGGAGTGCCACCCGATCGAACATGTTGTTCGATCAGGTGACATCCTGCTGAGGACTTACTACTGAAGTGTCTAACCGATAGGTTAAGCCGGTCGATCGAACGACTGTTCGATCGATCGACCTGAAAGGTAAGAACACTTCAATGTTCTCAAATACTACAACAAAAACCTCAAAAGGACAAGCCATCATACACAAACACATCCTAATCAAAGGAAGAATTAATCCACTCGAACAGTCCAACCGATCGAGCCTACCGGCCGATCAAACAGGCTGTCTGAACGGACTGTCTAACCGAACGAACAACCCGTTCGATCGAACCTCCAGTTTGATCGACCAGGCTGTTCGACTCATCAACACTTGTTTCCATTCTACGCGTTACTCATCATTATGCTATAGAACTATTCAGGCTAACCCTACTCTTAAGCGCTTCCTTCAATCCATCAATCAATCGCTGTGAGTATACTCGAACCCCTTTTTACTTTAGCACTTTTGGGTGTTACATACGTTACTTATCTAAAATCACAATCGAACACACTACTCAACTATTTAAACGCTAACCGTTCTGCATGTATTACGTGACTAAATGAATGCTTGTTGTTATGTTTACACGTGGAATGCTGTCTACCTGCCTTAACGACGTAGTACTATAGTTTGGACTCAGCACCCGTTCACAAGGGGGTTGTTAAGGACAATTACTTGCATGGATTACGATGGTAATCATGTATTGCGAACTGCCTCGGGCAGTTAACCCGCAGTCATTGGTATCGATAGATCCATGTCGATAATTAACATGCTTCATTTTTCTCTGTGTACGTGCTGGTTATGCGTAAACTATTTCGAACTCTATATGCTATATCAAACTTGTAGGCTCACCTTTACATTTTATGTATTGACTTTATTTTAACGTATGTGACAGGCAATTAGGATGCTCATCTACTAGGAAGGCGAGCTTAGAATAAGCGTCTAGAGCATAGTTGTCTGTAGATCTTGCAGATCGAGTCTCTAGAGGCATTTGAACAATTATATTATTTATATTTGAATCTGAGTTGTCGGAACAGAACATTTGACTAGTTGTTATCTGTAATAATTTGTTTTACTATTTGGGATACGGTATGGGACCTATTAATTAAACTAAATAGTATTGATAATTGTTGTGGAAACTTCTGGACAATCTGTTTCGCTCAGTGCCATGCCCCGATGATTCCGCCATCGGTTGGGGTGTGACAGATTGGTATCAGAGCCATAACTATAAGGAATTAGGCAAGACACGACCTAGTCCGGGTCGCTGTCTTAGAGACCTAGACTATAGTTAGGAACCAACAGACCAAGCTTATGTGCTATATCCTGTTACTCTTCGCTATCACTGCGCTCGAATTTTCGAATAGAGTCAAGCGATTTAGTCGAGATTAGGTGTGAAAACCGCAAACTCTCGACTAAATTGTTTGATCAACGCTTATTTTACCAATTTATCAATGATTTTCTCATTTCTTTAACAAACGAGGAGAATATACCAAATCAGGAGTGAAATCCATATTTTGATGAATAATCTCCTCAATTTTTACTAAAAACAAGGAAGAAGTTGCTAAGCTAGGAGTGAAACCCTAACCTTGACAACTTGTTCCGGATTTTTATTTTTCTCACCAAAGCCTCGATGGACTCCAACGACCTGAACTCACGAGTATGACCTAAGGAATGCGTGCTGCATGCCCAAGAAACGAGGCAGGGACACGATCCCGAAAGTCGAAATGTGACGACAAGTCTATTGTGAATAGTTGAATCGCTTTGGGTAGTCAACGTCTAATAGCCGCAGAAAATCCATTTCTCGATTTTATGTTTTTCGATTCTGAGCCCGCAATTGCCTACTCTGATCGTTCGTCGATTTTATATGTTTTATGTGTATATATCTGTTTATGTGTTTAAATTTTTGGAGAATTATTCGATTTTGCTATTACTTCGATCGACACGCACGACTCGCATTGCTATTCTATCTCAAGACGCTAACAAGTTGCTGCAGTTTTAGACAATATTATGCTATGATACACAATTATACTATACTACTCAACACGCTATACGACTATACCATACTAACTCGATATGCTATACGCGATCACTATGCACGAACGACACGCGAACTTGAATGATAGGTTTCTGTATTCTGACTACCTCTGTGATTAAATAGGAATGTGCTTCTATGTTTATGTGTTTCTGTGCTCTACGTGCTTATGTGCTTCTGTGACTACGTGAATCTGTGACTATGTGCTTATGTGTTTATGTAATACATGTCTCGACGTGTTCCTGAGCTTTAGTAAGTAGTAGACGTGTGAGGTGAGACTCGATTTGTTGTGTCTGAGGCCTACGACGATGTCTGTTGCAGACCATGTCGTCATCTGGACACCGAACCCCTCTTACTCGCCAAGAAAAGAGAGACAAGCGTCTCGCTGCTATCATCGCCAAGCAAGTAGCTGTAAGCGAGGTGTATGAAAACGTTAGCAAATCGTCTGAGGAGTCGCGAACCGATGCTCCTAAAGATGCTAACAAGACCGTTTTCAGCTTCAAACAGTTCAAGGCATGCGGACCAAAAGAATTCACCGGGGAAGATGGCCCTACCGCCATGTTTCAATGGTTTGATTCGGTTGAAGTCACTCTGCGCCAAAGCGGCTGTCCTGAAAATCTCTGTACCCTCAATGCGACCGGTGTCTTCTAGTCCCGAGCTCTAGACTGGTGGACGGCCGAACGAAACAAACGCGGGAATGATGCAGCTTATGAGCTGACTTGGGAAGAGCTGAAGGCCATCATGATGGACGAATTCTGCCCCCCCCCCATGAATGCCAAAAGCTGGAGGACGAGTTTTGGAACATCAAACAGAAGGACGGAGACAACGCTGCCTTGACTGCTCGCTTCAAGCAGCTTAGCATTATCTGTCCGATCAAGTCAAGACGCTAGACATGGCCATCAAGAAGTACATTCGAGCTCTACCTGATTGTGTTGCTGACTTTGTTCACGCCACCAAGACATCATCAATTGAGGAGACCTACTTGCTTGCCGCCGAGATCAATGACAAGCGGGTAAAGTCTGGTTTCTGGGATAAGCCATCCAAGTCTCTGCATCAAGCTACTACTGCACCAACCGCCGAGACCACCACTACTCAGCCATCCAAGTCATCGCGTCGCAAGAAGAAGCACAACAACAACAACAGCAGCTCCAGCAACAAAAACTGTGCAGTCACAACAACTGCTGCTTCTCTGCAAGCCGTACAGGCTCAGCAGCAGTCTCATCACCGACCAGCTCCAGTGACCAATGCGCCGCCAGCAAAGCGTGCTTACACAGGTCCTCACCCGCTCTGCCCGACATGCTCATATCATCATCCGGTGGGACTCGCCTGTCATTTTTGCGCTCATTGTAACCTCTACGGTCATTTCACTGCTAACTGTCACTATGGTCCTCGTCAAGCCCAAGTTCAAGCCACTGCTCATCAAGCTCTACTCCCAGCCCCTCAAGGCCAACCCGCAGCTCAAGCACCCACGGTCAATGCTCGAGTCTGCTTTGCATGTGGTGACCCTAACCATTTTGCAAATATGTGCCCAAACAGGGTTGTGAAGCAAGAGCCTCAGCAGCAGCAACAATCAGCCCGTACCAGAACTTTCAACATCAACGCCCGTCAAGCCCAGGCTGACAACAACGTGGTTAATGGTACGTTCCTTGTGAATGGTATTTATGCATCGTGTTTGTTTGATACTTGAGCCGATAACTGCTTTGTGTCGTTTGAATTCGAGAAGCTCCTTAGTCGTAAGCGCTCTTATCTCCCCTCGTCATTCGAAGTCGAAGTCGCTACTGGAAGAACTGTCGCCGTTAACTCTGTTCTCCGTGATTGTACTCTCGAGCTCAACAATCATATCTTCCCTATCGACCTTATTCCCATGCAACTCGGAAGCTTCGACATCATAGTAGGCATGGACTTTCTTCGCGAAAATCATGCTGAAGTTGTGTGTTTTGATAAGATGATTCGATTCTCGCTCGCTAATGGTGATCTATTATGTGTGTACGGTGAAACAGCTTCGAAAGGTCTCAAGCTCATGTCATGCATCCAAGCTAGCAAGTATCTCCACATGGAATACAGAGCTTTCTTGGCCAACATTGTAGTAGCGGAGAAGGAAAAGAAAAGGAAGGCCGAAGTCAAAGACGTTCCAGTGGTTCATGAATTTCCTCAGGTGTTCCCTGATGATCTTCCGGGACTACCGCCAAGTCGTGATATCGACTTTCGTATCGACCTCATTCCTGGAGCTAATCCCGTAGCCCAAGCTCCTTATCGACTCGCTCCATCCGAGATGCGGGAACTTTCGAACCAACTCCAGGAGTTACTTGAAAAAGGCTTTATTCGCCCGAGCACCTTTCCTTGGGGCGCGCCAATCCTTTTCGTTAAAAAGAAGGATGGGTCGTTCAGGATGTGCATCGACTATCGGGAGTTGAATAAGTTAACCATCAAGAACTGTCACACCCCGATTTCCACGTGTCTCACCGGTGGGCCCGGTGGGGGATTATCGTGACGCAGTTGGCAACAATATAGTCAACCACACAATATATGAATGCACAGCGGAAGCATAAAGATAATTATATTTCAACCATTGTTTGTAATATCAAATGTATTACGAATAGTCGAAAAGTATCCACAGGGGATCAAATAAAAATATAAGTAATGTTCAACAGACGTAGGCATCTTAAGCTTGCGAGACTCTTTATGATGCTAAGGAAAAATACCCAGCCAATTACGCATAGTACCTGCATTTTGTCTTTTTGAGAAAATACGTTAGTTTACACTGGTAAATACATTCAACCGACACTTTTGTAGAATGTTTATTAAAATTGATTTGGATGCACAAGGCACAAACTCTTTTATAACTTGGGAGAATTATTTAAATTTATAATCTTGTGAACGGATTACATGTTCCTTATGCGTTCAGTAGCCCGGATCAAGTCCGGGTTAAAGATCAATAGACACACCACATCAACTATTTATGCACTGACGAGTGTACGCCTACACTCCGCGCTTAGGTCGTGGCCATTTCGTAAAATGATGCTAGGGATATCCGGGACATGGTCATTAACCCCCCAAAGGCTTTTAAGTAACAAGACTGTTTAAACGAGCCGATCAAATTTATTCAATTACCCACTCAACGGTGGAGAATTTGATGCCCGATCAAGCGGTATGCTATATACCGTAACCCAAGCCCGTATAACGGAAAATAAGTTAAAAGTATTTACCTTTGCAAGTATAAATCCTTAACCGAATAAATTGCAAATAGCTTTTACTGGTCTCCTATTCTGGAACGAAGGTTTAAAATAACCTATTAGAATCCTAACGGGTCTTTAATTTAGCCGTAGCTTAGACCGGTCAGTTTCAACGGATAGTTACGGTTTAATCGCGTGAAAGGCGAAAACCGGGAATGGAATGTGATTTTGACCCAACAAGTTTGAATACTTGTTTTATATGGGTATAATAATCGCACTCTGGATTTTGGGGTCAAAACAATATGGTTTGACCCGTTTCGGCTAGTTTATGTAAACTAGTTACATCAGCCGAACCGTGCGCGCAAAAGGCGTAACGGGTAACCGTAAGAGTCCTACACTGGTTTCCTAAGTCAATATACTTTAAAGAGGTTGGGGTATCAGTAGGATACCTTCCATAATGCCCGTAACGAGTTTAAATCCATTTTATGCCCCGTAGGGGTATTTCGGTCTTTTTAAAGATCATAAAAGAGGTTTCTGAGTTCTACAGGAAATCTGAGTTTCCAGAACAGTTTATAAAGTCCAAAATACTTTATTTATTATTTAAAATCAGTAGCAACTGGAATCGGGTCAAAAGACCTTGTAGAACTCAAGTTATGGCCGAAAAGGGTATTTTCGGTATTTACCGAACCGTTGCCATAACCGCAGGTTATGAGCAGGTTAAAAATAATTAAAAATCTTTAAAAATCCCAAAATATTATTTTACATCAGTGTGTAAAAGGGTTGGCGTCGAAATCTGGGTTTAGATAGGCGTTATGCTAATTGCGCTATTTAATTACAAAGTTTCCGTAATTTGCGCTATTTAGCATAACTCCTATTCTGGGCCTCGGATTGACGTGAAATTTTAGGGACATGCTTAGAAATCAGTGACCAAGGTTATGGTCCTTTCACATGTCTGAAATTCTCATTTTAAATTAAAAAGGGCGTTACGGTCAACTTTTAAGCATTTAACGGAAATGTGTAAAAGACTCGGACAAACAACGAACCGGTCACAGAGGGTTATACCATCATGTAACCTGGTTCTAAGAGAGTCCTAAGGCATATCTAAATCATACTTTAACGGGTCAGAACTGAAGTCAAAGCAATAGTCAAAGCTTTGCGACTTTCGGCTCCGAACCGGGTCAAAACAGTAAATGGTCGGATCAAACAAGCTTAGACTAGTTAATATACTTATTATCATGTTTTATGAGTGTTTAAACAGGTTACACACTATCTACATTACTGATTATGCAAGAAATCGCAAAATAGCATTTTTGTTGACTTTTTCTAAGCACGTTTGACTCGACATTCGAACTAGTTAGAGTGGGAATCAGAGGGTGCCCTTTTAGGGGTTTAAAGCCCACATGATTACCAACATATAACTACCTTTGATTCGACAAACCACTGGACCATTTGTGATTTATCGCAAAGTCAATCGTTAATTACGACGGATTGACTTTTAAGCTAAACTATGCATAAACTAAGCCACAAAAGGTTAGGCACACTTACAGAAGCTTGGTGCACGACTAGGGATGTTAGGAGAATGCTTGAGAGCTCCAGAGATGATCAAGAGAGCAGGTTTGAGGTGTGATTCAATTGTGTGCAATGTAGTGCCTTTTATAGTGAATTATGGTGCACAAGATCATTACAACTCACTCGAGGATTGCTCATGGATGATCAGCAGGTGTCCTATAGGGCTAGGGGACATGTAGAGGGTGCCCATGCTTCAATTAATGCACACAAGATCGTTTACAAGCTCAAACATTGAATCTGTCCAAGAATTCTGCATCTGGGACTCGTACGCGGCCCGCATTGAGGATCAGGTCACTTGGACGCGGGCCGCCTGAATCCTCATGTCAGTAAACGGATCTTCAGGTGGCGCGCGGCCCGCATTGGCTTGCTTGTTTCCTTCACGCGGCCCGCCTGAGGGTTGATTTCCAAGATTTTCAAATCTTTTGTAATCATTAACCTGACCTTTCGGTTTCGAAGGGGTAACTTTGCGATTTGGCCCTCGATTATTTACAATTAAGGGCCTCGTGACTTTTACCCACATTGTTAAGTCCCCGGTTAGTTTAATTACTATCCGAAAAGCCTTAACTTTTATTGTTGACGCTTTTAACCCCTCGCATACGAATTTGATCATAACTTTCTCGTTTTAAAACGGAACTTCGCGAAATTTATATAGTATATTCTAGTGAGCGTATTTTACTGTTACAAAGCCTCGGGTTCATCAAAGGGTCACTCAGAGGTATAAATTAAACATGTTGACACAATTAACCCCTGTGGTTTGTAATCTCTCACTTTCTTCCGCGTTTCGTTCCGTACGATCCATGATTTATTCGTTTGAAGGTACGAGCATCATTTAGGGTTACTATACAGTATATTTACCCCTCGTTGACATTTTTAACCCTCGAATTTACATACTTCCAAGGTTTGTCAACTTTAGTCCTTTATTTAGTATTTCATACCACGTGTAAACTCATGACACGTGTCAACACATTATTGGACACAAAATTTCGAGGTGTTACAAGAACCGTTATCCTCTACCTCGAATCGATGACTTGTTTGATCAGTTGCAAGGTTCTAAGTGTTTCTCGAAGATCGATCTACGTTCAGGCTATCATCAATTGCGCATTCAAGAGGAAGACATCCCTAAAACCGCTTTTCGAACTCGATACGGCCATTACGAATTCATTGTTATGCCTTTTGGTTTAACTAACGCACTCGCGGTTTTCATGGATCTGATGAATCGCGTGTGTAAGCCATTTCTAGACCGTTTCGTCATCGTGTTCGATGTCTTGATCTATTCCAAGTCGAAAGCCAAACACGCGCAACATCTACGTTTGGTTCTCGAGCTACTCCAGGGGAATCAACTCTACACCAAGTTCTCCAAGTGCGAATTCTGGCTGGAGGAGGTTCAATTTCTGGGTCACATCATTAATAGTCAAGGTATTCATATCGATCCCACGAAGATTGAAGCAGTTAAGAGCTGGATTACGCCTAAAAACTCGTCTGAAGTTCGTTCTTTTCTCGGACTAGTGGGCTATTATCGGTGATTTATCGAAGGATTCTCTAAGATCGTTGTGCCGCTTACCACCCTTACTCATAAAGACAAGCCTTTTGTTTGGAGAAGCGAACAAGAGTCTGCTTTTCAAACCCTCAAGCATATGCTTTGCAATGCTCCTGTTCTCACATTGCCCGACAGAAACAACGATTTCATTGTCTATTGTGATGCTTCCAACCTTGGTCTTGGCTGTGTTCTCATGCAACGGGATAAGGTTATAGCTTACGCATCTCGTCAGCTCAAAATCCACGAGAAGAACTATACAACCCATGATCTCGAGCTAGGCGCAGTTGTTTTTGCTTTGAAGATTTGGCGACACTACCTGTATGGTACCAAGTGTACGATCTTCACCGATCACAGGAGTTTACAACACATCTTTAATCAGAAAGAACTTAACATGCGTCAACGCCGATGGGTAGAACTTCTTAACGATTATGACTGTGAGATTCGTTATCACCTAAGCAAGGCAAATGTTGTTGCCGACGCGCTCAGCAGACGGAGTTATTTGCTCAGTATTCGCAATACCCAAGCCCAGCATGATCTCGAAACCCTCATCCGCGAAGCCCAGCATGCTTGCTTTAACGAACACACTTTGAAGAAAGAGAGGATCTATCACGATGGAGCTCAGCTGGCAAAGCAAATGGGATTTTCTATTATCTGGACCGAATTTGGATCCCTAAGCGGACCGATTTGCGAAAGATTATAATGGACGAAGCCCACAAATCCCGATATTCTGTTCATCCCAGTGCCGATAAAATGTACCAGGACCTTCGTTACAAGTACTGGCGGTCGGGCATGAAACGGGATATTGCTCTCTATGTTGGAAGTTGCCTAACTTGTGCAAGAGTTAAGGCCGAACATCAATGACCTTCTGGCTTACTCGAACAACCGCCAATCCCGATATGTGTAACACCTCGAAATTTTGCGTCCTATAAAGTAATGACACGTGTCATATGTTTGCACGTGGCAATAATTACTATAGGGGGGCTAAAGTTGACAAACATAGAAAGTATGTGAATTTAAGGGTTCAGAATGTCAACAAGGGATAAATATACTTTACAGTAACCCTACATGATGCTAATACCTTCGAACGAATGAATCATGGATCGTATGGAACGAAATGTGGAAGAAAGTGAGGAATTACAAACTACAGGGGTCAAATGTGTCAACATGTTTAAGTTATACCTCTGAGTGACCCTTTGGCATACCCGAGGCTTTGTAATGGTAAATTATACTCACTAGAATGCGCGATATAAATTTCATTACGTTCCATTATAATATGAGAAGGTTATGACCAAATTCGTTTAAGAAGGGTTAAAAGCGTCAAACACTGGAAGTTACGACTTTTCGGGTAATTATAAAATAACCGAGGATTAATAAGTTGGGTAAAAGTTCCGAGGCCCTTATACGTAAATAAGAAAGGCCCAAAACGCAAAGTTACCCCTTCGAAACGCCAAGAGCCGACTGTAATAATTGAAAAAGATTTGAAAATCTTACAGCAGGCCTCAGGCGGGCCGCGTAAAGGTTGCAAAGGGCTTTACGCGGGCCGCGCTGACAGTGAAAGATATGGGTTCTGACAAAAGGATTCAGATGGGCCGCGTAAAGGTTAAGAGGACCCTTACGCGGGCCGCGTCAATGGCCCAGATACAGAAAATGCAGACAGAAGCATTGCTTGCTGTTTTAACCGACTTAGGAGCCATTATGAGCAACATGGGCGCCCCCTAAACGACCCCTAGCACTCAGGGACACTTGTTGATGATCTAGTTGCACTTGTAGACATAGTTGTCAAAGATCTAACGTGTTTGGTTTGCTATAAAAGGCCACTAAGTTGCAACAAGTTCTTCACACCTTCCATCTGCATATTGGAGCATTTCTGGAGCTAAATACTTCTCTCTAAGCTTCACAAATCGTGCATAGGACTTCAGTAAGTGTCACACCCCGATTTCCACGTGTCTCACCGGTGGGCCCGGTGGAGGATTACCGTGACGATGTTGGCAACAATATAGTCAAACCACACAATTATATAATGCACAGCGGAAGCATAAGATAAATATATAAACTTCAACCTTTGGTTGTAATATCAAATGTATTACAGGGGTTGAATATATCCACAGTGGATCGCAAATAAAGATAAAGTATTGTTCCATTAGATACTGCAATCAAGCTTGCGAGACTTATCCTGACGCTAGGGAGCTAATACCAGCCAATTTACGTTTAGGTACCTGCACTTAATCTTTTTGGGGAAAATACGTCAGTTTACACTGGTAAATACATTCAACTGACACATTTGAAAATGTTTATTAAAAATTGATTTGAATGCACAAGGCACAAACTCTTTTATAACTTGGGAAAATTCATAATGATCTTGTGAACGTATTACATGTTCTTTTATGCGTTCAGTAGCCCGGGTCGTGCCGGGTTAAAGATTTATAGACACACCACGTTGCGTAAAACCGTAGTATAAAAACCAACGGTTACGTCTTTTAATTTTTAATGTCGACACTTTATACCGGGTGTACGCCTACACCGGGATGTCGATGGTCGTGGCCATTTCGTAAAATGATGCCAAGGATATCCGGGACAACGGTCATTAAACCCCCCAAAGGCTTATAAGCAACAAAACTGTTTAAATGAGCCGATCATATTTAATCAATTAACCACCTAAGCGATGGAATTATATAATGCTCAATCAAGCGGTATTAATATACCGTAACCCAAGCCCATATAGGGGAAATAAGTTAAAGTATTTACCTTTGCAAGTATAAATCCTTAATTTAGATCAAGTCACCGATAGCTTTTACTGGGGCTCCTAATCTGGAACGAAGGTTTTAATTAACCTCTTAGAATCCTAACGGTCCTTATATTAGTCGTAGCTTAAACCGGTTGATTCCGATATATAGATATGGTTAATTCGCACGAAAAGGCGAAAACCGAGAATGGAGTATGATTTGGACCCAACAAGTTCAGTGACTTGTTCTATATGGGTTTATAGTTCGTACTCTGGATTTTGGGGTTCAAATAATATAATTTGACCCATATCGGCTATTGCACGAAAACTAGTTCCATGAGCCGTACCGTGTGCGCAAATAGGCGAAACGGTTAACCATAAGTGTCCTACGCTTATTTCCTAAGTCAATATGCCTTAAAAGTATTTTGGTATCAGTAGGATACCTTCCGTGACGCCCGTAACGAGTTTATGTAAATATTATGCCCCGAAGGGGCTTTTCGGTCATTTTAAAGACTTTAAAAGGGCCTTTCGAGTTCTACAGGAAATCTGAGTTTCCCGAACAGCTTATAAAGCTTAAAATACTTTATTTATTATTTAAAACCAGTAGCAACTGGAATCGGGTCAAAAGACCTTGTAGAACTCCCGTTTTGGCCAAAAAGGGCATATTCAGTATTTACCGAACCGTAGCCATAACCGCAGGTTATGAGCAAGGTAAAAAAATTATTAAAAATCTTTAAAATTCCCAAAATATTATTTTACCACAGTGGGTAAAAGTTTTGGTGACGAAAACTTGGGTTAGATGGGCGTTATGCTAATTGCGCCGTTAATTACAAAACTTTCTTAAAAGTGCGCCTTTTAGCATAACTCTCATTCTAGGCCTCGGATTGACGTGAAACTTTAAGGACATGCTTATAATTTAACAAGCAAGGTTTTGGTCCGTTCACGTGTCCGAAATACTCGTTTTAATTTTAAAAGGCCGTTACGGTCAACTTTTAGGCGAATGACGGAAATACGTAAAAGACTCGGATAACTCATGAACCGACCACAGAGGTTTATACCAACATGTGACCTGGTCCTAAGAGAGTCCTAAGGTATATTTATACCTCACTAAAACGGGTCAGAACCGAAGTCAAAGCAAAAGTCAAACTTATGCGACTTTCGGCTCCGAACCGGTTCAATATAGTAAATGATCGATTCAAACGAGCGCAAACAGGTTTATATACTTATTATCATGTTTTATGATTGTCAAAACAGGTTCCATAACATATACATTACAGATTATGCATAAATCGCTAAAATAGCTTTCTGTTGACTTTTTAACCGCACGTTTGACTCGACATTTGACATAGTTAGAGTGGTGATCAGGGGGAACCATTTTAGAGGTTTATTACCCACATAAATACCAACTCATAACCACTTTTGATTCGTCATAAGACTGAACCATTACTGATTTATTGTAAAGTCAAACCGTAGTTACGACGGTTTGGTCCTTAGCCATTTAATAAGCAAATGTGGAACCACAAAGGTTGAATTACTTACAGAAGCTTAAGAGAAGACTTAAGAACACAGAGGAATGCTTTAGAGCTCTTGGAATGATCAGATGGGTGAGTTTTGAGTGTGATGAACTTATGTTCACAACCTTGCTATTTATAGCCAATGTTAAGGTCCAAGATCATCACAACTCAGCCTATACTGATCATGGATGATGGGCATATGTCCCCTAAGGTGTATGGGTCAAATGTAGGGTGCCCATGCCTCATTTATTGGCTCATGATCGTTCAAAAGCTCCAAAAGCCAAGTGGTTACAACAATTCTGCATCTGGGCACTTTACGCGACCCGCATGGGAGTTTCCATGCACTTTAACGCGGGTCGCCTAAAGTTTAAATATTAGGCGTGTTATTTAGGAGGCTCGCGGCCCGCTTACACTTAAGCCTAACCTTCACGCGGGTCGCGAGAAGTCTGTTTTTCAGATTTTTAAAATCTTTTGTCATGATTATCAGAATCCGGTAATTAATAACGAAATCTTTCGTAATGATTTACCTGACCTTTCGGTTTTGAAGGGGTAACTTTGCGGTTTGGCCCTCGGTTATTTACCGATAGGGGTCTCGTGTTATTTATCCGCATTATTAAGTCCCCGGTTTATTTATTAATTATATTGGAAAGCCTTAACTTTCACTGTTGACGCTTTTAACCCTTCTTCTACGAATTCGATCGTAACTTTCTCGTTTCATATCGAAACTTCGCGAAATTCATATATATTATTTTAGTGAGGGTATAATACCGTTACAAAGTCTTTGGAACGTTAAAGGGTCACTCAGAGGTATTATTAAACATGTTGACACAGTTAACCCCCGTAGTTTGTAATCTCTCACTTTCTTCCGCGTTTTGTTTTTGTACGATCTATAATTTATTCGTTTGAAGGTTTAAGCATTATTTAGGGATACTATACAGTATATTTACCCTTGTTGACATTTATAACCCTCGAATTTATATACTTTCAAGGTTTGTCAAAATTAGTCCTTTATTTATTATAGGTGCCACGTGTAAACAAATGACACGTGTTAACACATCATTGGACACAAAAATTCGAGGTGTTACATCCTCACCCCCTTAAAATAAATCTCGACCCGAGATTTACTCAAATAAATAGGGATATTTTTCTTTCATTGTAGCTTCGACTTCCCACGTATATTCAGGACCTCTACGAGCATCCCATTTGACTTTTACAATCGGTACGTGCTTTCTGCGAAGCTTCTTCACCTGTCGATCTTCAATCGACAAAGGTTTTTCTATGAACTTTAAGCTCTCATCTATATGCACATCTGTGTGTGGAATCACCAACGATTCGTCGGCGAAGCACTTTTTGAGATTGCAGATGTGGAACACATTGTGAATTCCATTGAGCTCTTCAGGCAAGTTCAACTTATAGGCAACTGATCCGACCCGTTCAATGACCTCAAAAGGTCCTATGTATCTCGGACTCAGTTTGCCCTTCTTGCCGAAGCGCATCACCCCCTTCCAGGGTGATACCTTAAGTAATACCTTTTCACCCACTTCGAAGTGAAAATCCTTACGCTTTGGATCAGCGTAGCTCTTCTGCCTATCGCGGGCAGCCTTGAGACGTTCCCGGATCTGGACAATCTTGTCCGTCGTCTGGAAAACAATCTCTGGTCCCGATAATTGGACCTCTCCTACTTCCGCCCAACAAACAGGCGATCTGCATTTCCTACCATATAATGCCTCAAAAGGCGCAGCCTTTATGCTGGTGTGGTAGCTATTATTGTAGGAGAATTCGATCAGGGGTAGATTTTTATCCCAGTTACCACCTAAATCGATCGCACATGCACGAAGCATGTCTTCTAGCGTTTGGATAGTACGCTCACTTTGACCGTCCGTCTGTGGATGGTAAGCCGTACTAAAGTTCAAACGCGTGCCCAAAGATTGCTGGAAACTCTTCCAGAAGTGAGATGTGTATCTAGTATCCCTGTCGGAGATAATAGACACAGGTATGCCGTGTAAGGCTACAATCTTATCAACATATAGTTGGGCTAACATATCGGAGCTGTACGTCTCCTTGATGGGTAGAAAATGAGCTGATTTAGTCAGCCTATCAACTATGACCCATATTGTATCGTTTCCTTTCCTGGTTTTGGGTAACTTGGTTATGAAGTCCATAGTTACGCATTCCCACTTCCACTCGGGAAGTTCAGGCTGTTGTAGCAAGCCAGACGGCTTTTGGTGCTCGGCTTTGACTTGAGCACAAGTCAAGCACTTTGCTACATGGGCGGCAACAGACTTTTTCAAGCCTATCCACCAATAATTTGCCTTTAAGTCTTGGTACATTTTATCAGCACCAGGATGGACTGAGTATTTGGAACTATGGGCTTCCTGGAGAACAACATCTCGTAGTCCCCCATAAATCGGAACCCATATACGTCCGTTCAATCTAAGGATTCCATCCTTGCTAAGAGTCAACTGCTCCTCAGTTACTCCCAGCTTTTCATTTGGATAATTAGCTTCCAACACAGCCTCACGCTGCGCAGCTAATATCCTTTCCATCAAATTATTCTTAACCTCAATGCTCTTGGCATTGATTCGTATAGGTTTTACCCTTTCTTTCCTGCTCAAGGCATCGGCGACTACATTCGCCTTGCCGGGATGGTACCTGATTTCACAGTCATAATCATTCAGGGTTTCCATCCAGCGGCGTTGCCTCATGTTCAACTCTTTCTGGTTGAACAGGTGCTGGAGGCTTTTGTGATCAGAATAAATTACAAATTTAATACCATAAAGGTAATGCCTCCACAACTTCAGTGCAAATACAACGGCACCCAACTCCAAATCATGGGTGGTGTAATTCTTTTCATGCACCTTTAATTGCCTTGAAGCATAGGCAATCACCTTGCCCTTCTGCATAAGAACACATCCCATGCCTGTGTGTGATGCATCGCAGTAAACCACGAATTCATCTGTACCTTCCGGTAATGTCAACACAGGTGCGTTGCTCAGCTTTTGCTTCAGTATTTCAAAGGACTCTTGCTGCTTTGGGCCCCAAATGTACTTTTCTTTCTTCTTGGTCAAGGAAGTCAGGGGCGCAGCAATCCTCGAAAAATTTTCAATAAATCTCCGGTAGTATCCTGCTAACCCCAGGAAGCTACGGATTTCGGTAGGCGTCTTTGGCTCTTGCCAGTTCATGACTGCCTCTACCTTAGCGGGATCCACTTGGATACCACGCTCACTCACAACGTGTCCTAAAAACTGAACTTCTCGTAGCCAGAATTCACATTTCGAGAATTTGGCGTAGAGTTTCTCACGCTGTAGTAATTCGAGAATGCAACGGAGGTGCTTCTCGTGGTCAGCTTGGTTCTTGGAATATATAAGGATATCGTCGATGAAGACTATGACGAATTTGTCCAAGTACGGCTTGCAAACGCGATTCATGAGATCCATGAACGCAGCCGGTGCATTTGTGAGCCCAAAAGGCATCACTAGGAACTCGTAATGACCATAGCGAGTCCTAAATGCAGTTTTGTGTACATCTTCATCTCTGACCCTTAGTTGATGATAACCCGACCTTAAGTCGATCTTTGAGAAGTAGCTCGCTCCTTGCAGCTGATCGAACAGATCATCGATCCTTGGTAAAGGATATCTATTCTTTATGGTAACTTTATTCAGCTCTCTATAGTCGATGCACAATCGCATCGATCCGTCCTTCTTCTTTACAAATAGGACAGGAGCTCCCCAGGGAGATGAACTAGGTCTGATAAAACCTTTCGCCAGCAGTTCATCCAACTGGGTCCTCAGTTCTTTCATTTCCGTCGGAGCTAGTCTGTAAGGTGCTCTTGCTATCGGAGCTGCTCCAGGAATGATGTCTATTCTGAACTCCACTTGCCTATCTGGTGGCAAACCAGGTAGTTCTTCAGGAAAAACCTCGGGGTATTCAGAAATGACAGGAAGATCCTCGATCTTCGGCTTTGGTTCTTCAATTATCACCTGAGCCATGTAAATTACACAGCCTCTGTTCAAACACCTTGAAGCTTTCAGCATAGATACGTCTTCGGGCAATCCGTAATGCGTATCCCCTCGAATGGTAAGGGATTCACCACTCGGAGTCTTTAAAACTATCTGTCTTTTACCGCAGATGATTTGGGCCTGATTACGAGATAACCAGTCCATGCCTAGCACGATGTCAAAACCCGCAAGTTTGAAAGGAAGTAGAGATAAAGGAAAAGAATGGTTCCTAATGGACATTTCACATCCTTCTAGAACAGTAGAGACGGTTTCTATCGTGCCGTCTGCTAACTCTACTTCGTATTTCACGTCAAGGGTTTTGATTGGCATATTTAGTAGTTGGCAAAATTTCTGGTCTACAAAGGATTTATCAGCGCCAGAATCGAACAGTACTCTTGCAAATATATTATTTACGAGAAAAGTACCTGTAAGCACATTGTCGTCCTTAACCGCTTCCTTTGCATCCAAGCGAAAAACTCTCGCATTCGACTTCTTCGTCTCTTCCGCCTTCTTGGCATACTTCGGGCAATTACTCTTTATATGCCCCTTCTCATTACAATTATAGCAGGTTGCATCCTTTATCTTTTTGCACTCCACTGTCTTATGATCCTTGGACTTGCATAGCCCACAGGATGGAGTCTTTTGTTGCGACTGTGAACCAGACGCAAACCTACACTTCCCGGAGTGAGGTTTCTTGCAGACCTTGCAGTGAGGTCTTCCATCAGCTTGCCCCTCCCTCTTTGCCTCCGACCCTCTCTTGCCTTCACCGTTTCCACGGTGCTTTTTCCCAGACTTTCGTGAGGTTTCATCCTCACGCTTTCGCTTTTCAGCCTCCTTGCTCCTTTGTGCCCTCAGACGGACAGCATCAAGCGTAAGAGACAAGGAGAGGTCAGTAACTGACCTGAAGGTCGTCGGCCTAGAGGCCTTTACGCTGGCCTTGATCGCCGGCTCTAAGCCCCCAATGAATCGGGCAATCCTTCTAGGTTCTGGTGTCACAAGATATGGCACCAGGCGTGACATAGTGTTAAAGCTTGTCAGATATGCTTGACAATCCAGGTTTGTCATCACTAGTGAGACAAAATCTGCCTCAATCTTCTCAACCTCGTGCTGAGGGCAGTAGTTTTCTTTTATGAGGGTAATAAACTCCCCCCATGACATTTTGTACAAGGCAGACTTACCTGAAGCCTGCACCAGTGCTCTCCACCACGCCAGGGCCTCGCCCTTGAATGACTGGGACACAAACTTAACCACGTCCCTCTCAGCGCACCCGCTGATGTCCACTATCGTGTCCATCTCGTCTAGCCAGGTGATACAGTCAACCGCACCTTTCTCCCCTGTAAATTCACGGGGCTTACATGATACAAAGTATTTGTAGGTGCAACCCTTAGCACTTGACGCATCAGTATATTCTCTATCGCGATGAACGTTGTGCTCAGTAGACGAATGTTTGTCGTCATCTTTCTTGGGTTCAGAGGGTGGTTTGGAGTGTGTCTTTGGTTTAGAGGGTGGCTTTGACACAGTTCTGCCCTGGGACTCAGTATTTTGACGATCAATAGCTGCCTGAACAGCAGTGTCAATTAGAGCCTTCAGTTGTGCGCCTGTCAAATGTACTGACGCATTGTCATAGTCATTTTCATTCGTGTGGCTGTTCTCTCCATTGGGATCCGCCATTGTAACTTGAATCTGTTACAGAAGATAACAAAATTTTTATTCAGGAGATTATTATATGATTGTCTTTTATGACAATTTGTCAACCATGGTACAGGGACCATATTTGGTTAACTTATTAGCTCATTACATATTAGGATCTGAATATATCCTATTTCAGCTATATAGATAATATTGGCGGCGTAAAGCCTAATCATGATGATGTTTTATAATATTAGCCGAGATTTCATAGAATCAAAGGCATAGAGATTTGAACCGTAGTTCTTTTATCTCTTTCTGACAGAGAGTCATAGACTACCACTGCCTTTTGTCTTTATAAGACAATTATTATGGCCCATAGGCACTACACCTCTAATGGATGTTTTAAATATAGTTGGCCCGCAGGCACTACATCACTAAATGGATGTTTATAGTACTGGCCCGTAGGCACTACACCACTAACGGATGTTTTAATTATACTGGCCCGTAGGCACTGCATCACTAACGGATGTCTTTATAATACTGGCCCGTAGGCACTGCATCACTAACGGATGTTTTAATAATATTGGCCCGTAGGCATTGCATCACTAATGGATGTTTTAATAATTCTGGCCCGTAGGCACTGCATCACTAATGGATGTTTTAATAATACTGGCCCGTAGGCATTGCATCACTAATGGATGTCTTTATAATACTGGCCCGTAGGCATTGCATCACTAATGGATGTCTTTATAATATTGATCACCTTCATTGGTGATTTAACCCACGATTTATATATCATTTAGTTGGGTTTTGAAATCCTTAAAGGATTATTGTATAAGAATGACGTGCGTGATTTTAACGAATCACATCTGCCATGAATGTTAACATGCGTACAGAGGTTAACAGGGAATTTAGAATCTTTTCAGTTAGGTCGTACCATCTTGACTAGATCTTAACAGACCCCAAGCTAGGTTTCACCTTTTAAGATTCTTTATTTAGGCAGATCAATATAAAAGGAATGGTTTTGATTTATTTTTATATATATTAAAACAAAACTCATAACATACATTCCAAAATCTCAAATACAATTACATATTGCCCTAAACGGGTCTTTCAAATAATACATACCTCCAGAGAGGTTTTAAAATAAGTGGCAAGTCCACGCAGGGACTAATACAAGATAGATGTCCATGCAAGGACTAAAGATAAGTCCACGTAGGGACTGAAATATGATAAGTTGTCCGCGCAGGGACTTATTTCAAAGTAGAAATTACAGTAGTACAACTATTAAGGGCTAATGGTCACGTTTCTTCTTTTTGCCCTTTAGTAGATTCGCCAAGCCTTTGAGAAATCCTCGGTGGCTCTTCTTCTCTTCCTCGAACTCTCTCTCCACTCGATCTAGTCGATGGAGTATTTCTTCCTGTTCAGGAGGAGAGAAACGTGCTTGTGGCGCTTGATGCGGAACTGGAGGTCTGGGAGGTATTGGATACCCATGAGCTGAGTAGTCCGGTGGTCCCATGTTTCCATGTGCTCCGTCAGGGTAGCGCGCATTATATCTAGCCGACACCACATATGGGTCGCGCTCATAGCCATAGTTGTATTGTGCTTGTGACGGTTCGAACGGGTTGTAAGCCGTTGGACCCGTATAAGCAGGTATGGGTTGGTCATACCCGAATGGTGGCGAATTTCGTGCAGCTGGGGCGGAGTTCGCCTCCTGTATAGGACTTGAAGGTCCTTCCTCTTGTAGTGGCGGATAGTGGCTACTACTAGAATGTCGAGGAGTGCTGAAGTGGATACCCCCTCCTCCTCGTGTAGACATACGAGCATTTGTCCTCCTACGCCTCGGCGGATCAGGTATTACTGGTTGTGCCGGTGGCGGAGGTGGTGGCGTAACCGCCTCAAAGCGTGAATCCTCAGAGGGATCCTGTGGATGTCTCGGTTGTTGAGATGTCTGTCGAGATGGCGTGTAGTACCATTCATGTCGGTCAAACATCGCTTGGAAACTGTCTGGTCCTTGATAGGGCGTTCCATGGAAGGATGACCCATCAGAAACTTCTATCGGATGCGTGGGCGTACCACGAGCTGGTTCAGTAGGATCCTCATCTTCCTCCATGGGATCTTCAGAAAAATGGTCTTGTGGCCCTAGTGGAACAAAACCTGAAGGTTCCTGTATGTAGTCAGCCGGATTAAACTGACCTATGTAGTATGGAGTAGGGTCGTCGTAATTTCGGTGCGATACCGAACGTTGTAGAGGTATGAAGGAAGGTTGTGGGTTGTTGGGATCATTTTCTGAATCTGGCCCAAAGGAGTGCCGGTAGGATGGCGTCGAGCTGTGCGAAGTGGAATGCCTCGCGGGTTCGTAAAGATCTCTTCGTCGTTGTGGCTCTTCGCTCCGTGTCATCGAAGGATGTCTTGTACCAGATGGTCCAGCTTCGGTATCGTGATGTGTCACGATTTCTCCTCGGCCTCTTCTTCCCCTTCCTCTTCCTCGGAATATAACAGGTGGCATTTTCCTGCTCCAAAACTTATTAAAAATTGAATCGAAAATAAAGACAAAAAGGAGTAATAATCCGAATTTGTCCTAAGTTATTGTCTAGACTCAAGTATGTGCAATTGTGTCATTGAGATTAAACACAATAGGATAGTGTTTAATTCACTCAATGTTGGCTCTGATACCAACCTGTCACACCCCGATTTCCACGTGTCTCACCGGTGGGCCCGGTGGAGGATTACCGTGACGATGTTGGCAACAATATAGTCAAACCACACAATTATATAATGCACAGCGGAAGCATAAGATAAATATATAAACTTCAACCTTTGGTTGTAATATCAAATGTATTACAGGGGTTGAATATATCCACAGTGGATCGCAAATAAAGATAAAGTATTGTTCCATTAGATACTGCAATCAAGCTTGCGAGACTTATCCCGACGCTAGGGAGCTAATACCAGCCAATTTACGTTTAGGTACCTGCACTTAATCTTTTTGGGGAAAATACGTCAGTTTACACTGGTAAATACATTCAACTGACACATTTGAAAATGTTTACTAAAAATTGATTTGAATGCACAAGGCACAAACTCTTTTATAACTTGGGAAAATTCATAATGATCGTGTGAACGTATTACATGTTCTTTTATGCGTTCAGTAGCCCGGGTCGTGCCGGGTTAAAGATTTATAAACACACCACGTTGCATAAAACCGTAGTATAAAAACCAACGGTTACGTCTTTTAATTTTTAATGTCGACACTTTATACCGGGTGTACGCCTACACCGGGATGTCGATGGTCGTGGCCATTTCGTAAAATGATGCCAAGGATATCCGGGACAACGGTCATTAAACCCCCCAAAGGCTTATAAGCAACAAAACTGTTTAAATGGGCCGATCATATTTAATCAATTAACCACCTAAGCGATGGAATTATATAATGCTCAATCAAGCGGTATTAATATACCGTAACCCAAGCCCATATAGGGGAAATAAGTTAAAGTATTTACCTTTGCAAGTATAAATCCTTAATTTAGATCAAGTCACCGATAGCTTTTACTGGGGCTCCTAATCTGGAACGAAGGTTTTAATTAACCTCTTAGAATCCTAACGGTCCTTATATTAGCCGTAGCTTAAACCGGTTGATTCCGATATATAGATATGGTTAATTCGCACGAAAAGGCGAAAACCGAGAATGGAGTATGATTTGGACCCAACAAGTTCAGTGACTTGTTCTATATGGGTTTATAGTTCGTACTCTGGATTTTGGGGTTCAAATAATATAATTTGACCCATATCGGCTATTGCACGAAAACTAGTTCCATGAGCCGTACCGTGTGCGCAAATAGGCGAAACGGTTAACCATAAGTGTCCTACGCTTATTTCCTAAGTCAATATGCCTTAAAAGTATTTTGGTATCAGTAGGATACCTTCCGTGACGCCCGTAACGAGTTTATGTAAATATTATGCCCCGAAGGGGCTTTTCGGTCATTTTAAAGACTTTAAAAGGGCCTTTCGAGTTCTACAGGAAATCTGAGTTTCCCGAACAGCTTATAAAGCTTAAAATACTTTATTTATTATTTAAAACCAGTAGCAACTGGAATCGGGTCAAAAGACCTTGTAGAACTCCCGTTTTGGCCAAAAAGGGCATATTCAGTATTTACCGAACCGTAGCCATAACCGCAGGTTATGAGCAAGGTAAAAAAATTATTAAAAATCTTTAAAATTCCCAAAATATTATTTTACCACAGTGGGTAAAAGTTTTGGTGACGAAAACTTGGGTTAGATGGGCGTTATGCTAATTGCGCCGTTAATTACAAAACTTTCTTAAAAGTGCGCCTTTTAGCATAACTCTCATTCTAGGCCTCGGATTGACGTGAAACTTTAAGGACATGCTTATAATTTAACAAGCAAGGTTTTGGTCCGTTCACGTGTCCGAAATACTCGTTTTAATTTTAAAAGGCCGTTACGGTCAACTTTTAGGCGAATGACGGAAATACGTAAAAGACTCGGATAACTCATGAACCGACCACAGAGGTTTATACCAACATGTGACCTGGTCCTAAGAGAGTCCTAAGGTATATTTATACCTCACTAAAACGGGTCAGAACCGAAGTCAAAGCAAAAGTCAAACTTATGCGACTTTCGGCTCCGAACCGGTTCAATATAGTAAATGATCGATTCAAACGAGCGCAAACAGGTTTATATACTTATTATCATGTTTTATGATTGTCAAAACAGGTTCCATAACATATACATTACAGATTATGCATAAATCGCTAAAATAGCTTTCTGTTGACTTTTTAACCGCACGTTTGACTCGACATTTGACATAGTTAGAGTGGTGATCAGGGGGAACCATTTTAGAGGTTTATTACCCACATAAATACCAACTCATAACCACTTTTGATTCGTCATAAGACTGAACCATTACTGATTTATTGTAAAGTCAAACCGTAGTTACGACGGTTTGGTCCTTAGCCATTTAATAAGCAAATGTGGAACCACAAAGGTTGAATTACTTACAGAAGCTTAAGAGAAGACTTAAGAACACAGAGGAATGCTTTAGAGCTCTTGGAATGATCAGATGGGTGAGTTTTGAGTGTGATGAACTTATGTTCACAACCTTGCTATTTATAGCCAATGTTAAGGTCCAAGATCATCACAACTCAGCCTATACTGATCATGGATGATGGGCATATGTCCCCTAAGGTGTATGGGTCAAATGTAGGGTGCCCATGCCTCATTTATTGGCTCATGATCGTTCAAAAGCTCCAAAAGCCAAGTGGTTACAACAATTCTGCATCTGGGCACTTTACGCGACCCGCATGGGAGTTTCCATGCACTTTAACGCGGGTCGCCTAAAGTTTAAATATTAGGCGTGTTATTTAGGAGGCTCGCGGCCCGCTTACACTTAAGCCTAACCTTCACGCGGGTCGCGAGAAGTCTGTTTTTCAGATTTTTAAAATCTTTTGTCATGATTATCAGAATCCGGTAATTAATAACGAAATCTTTCGTAATGATTTACCTGACCTTTCGGTTTTGAAGGGGTAACTTTGCGGTTTGGCCCTCGGTTATTTACCGATAGGGGTCTCGTGTTATTTATCCGCATTATTAAGTCCCCGGTTTATTTATTAATTATATTGGAAAGCCTTAACTTTCACTGTTGACGCTTTTAACCCTTCTTCTACGAATTCGATCGTAACTTTCTCGTTTCATATCGAAACTTCGCGAAATTCATATATATTATTTTAGTGAGGGTATAATACCGCTACAAAGTCTTTGGAACGTTAAAGGGTCACTCAGAGGTATTATTAAACATGTTGACACAGTTAACCCCTGTAGTTTGTAATCTCTCACTTTCTTCCGCGTTTTGTTTTTGTACGATCTATAATTTATTCGTTTGAAGGTTTAAGCATTATTTAGGGATACTATACAGTATATTTACCCTTGTTAACATTTATAACCCTCGAATTTATATACTTTCAAGGTTTGTAAACAAATGACACGTGTTAACACATCATTGGACACAAAAATTCGAGGTGTTACAGTAAGTATGCTCAACCCTTCTTAGTTAAGTTTTTGCTTAGTTTTAGCTTAAAAGTCAATCCGTCGTAATTAACGGTTGACTTAACGATTAGTCACTAATGGTCCAGTGATTAGTCGAATCAAAGGTAGTTATATGTTGGTAATTATGTGGGCATTAAACCCTTAAAAGGGCACCCTCTGATTCCCACTCTAACTAGTCCAAATGTCGGGTCAAAGTTGCTTAGAAAAAGTCAACAGAATGCTAATTTTCGATTTAACGCATGATTAACAATGTAGATGGCATGTAACCTATTTTATCACTTATATAACTTGATAATAAGTATTATAACTGGTCTAAGCTTGTTTGATCCGACCATTTACTGTTTTGACCCGGTTCGGAACCGAAAGTCGCAAAACTTTGACTTTTGCTTTGACTTCAGTTCTGACCCGCTTTGGTATGTTTTAGATATGTCTTAGGACTCTCTTAGGACCAGGTTACATGATGGTATAACCTCTGTGGCTGGTTCGTTGTTTGTCCGAGTCGTTTGCACATTTCCGTTATATGCTTAAATGTTGACCATAATGCCCTTTTGACTTTAAAACGAGAATTTTGGATATGTGAAAGGACAGTAACCTTAGTTGCTGATTTCTAAGCATGTCCCTAAAATTTCATGTCAATCCGAGGTCTAGAATAGGAGTTATGCTAAATAGCGCAATTAAGAAAACCTTAATGATTTAACGGCGCAATTAGCATAAAGCCTATCTAAACCCAAATTTCGACACCAAACCTTTTACACCATGATGTAAAATAATATTTTGGATTTTTAATTATTTTTAACCTGCTCATAACCTGCGGTTATGGCCTTGATTCGGTAAATACCGCATATACCCTTTTCGAACATAAAATGAGTTCTACATGGTATTTTGACCCGAATCCAATTGCTACTCATTTCATATAATAAATAAAGTATTTTGAACTTTATAACCTGTTCAGAAAACTCAGATTTCCTGTAGAACCCGGAAACCTCTTTTATAATCTTTAAAACGACCAAAATACCCCTACGGGGCGTATGTTTGGATTAAACTCGTTATGGGCATAATGGAAGGTATCCTACTGATACCACAACCTCTTCGGAGGATATTAACTTAGGAAACCTGTGTAGGACTCTTACGGTTACCCGTTACGCAATTTACGCGTTCGGTTCAGTTTATGTAACTAGTTTACATAAATTAGCCGAAACGGGTCAAACCTTGTCATTTTCATCTCAAAATCCAGAATGTGTTTAGTTTACCCATATTATACAAGTCTCCGAACTTGTTGGGTCCAAACCACATTCCATTCCCGGTTTTCGCCTTTCATGCGATTAAACCGTATTTATCCTTTGAAACTAACCGGTCTAAACTTAGGCTAAATTAAAGACCCGTTAGGATTCTAGTAGGTTATTATAAACCTTCGTTCCAGAATAGGAGACCAGTAAAAGATACTTGCATTTGCTTGTTGTGGTTATTACTTGCTCAGGTAAATACTTTTAACTTATTTTCCCTTATACGGGCTTGGGGTACGGTATATAAAATACCGCTTGGTCGGGCAATTGACCCTAACTCATTAGTAGTTAGGTATTATCAATGTGACCCGTTTAAAAATCTGGTTTTGTTTGTTTTACGCCTTTGGGAGCTTAATGACCATGTCCCGGATATCCTTGGCATCATTTTACGAAATGGCCACGACCTTGACACGTGGGTGTAGGCGTACACCTGACAATGTGTCCATATTTATAAAGGTATGACCGTTGGTTTTCCCGCCGCGGTTTTATACTATGTGGTGTGTCAATTAACCTTGAACCCGGCACGAACCGGGCGACTGAATGCATAATGAACATGTAATTCTGTTACAAGATTAAATTTGATTAATTATCCCAAGTTATAAAAGTTTGTGCCACGTGCATTCAAATCAATTTTATTAAACCTTTTATGAAAGTGTCGGTTGAATGTATTTACCAGTGTAAACTGACGTATTTTCCCCAAAAAGATTAAATGCAGGTTCTACACGAAATAGGCTGGCCACTCCTTAGCATCGTTAGAGTCTCGCAAGCCTGGATGCCACTATCTGTTGAACATTATTTCCTATTTTATTTTTGATCCCCTGTGGATTATTTCGACTACTTGTGATACTTGGATATTACATTTGATGGTTGAAATATATCTATCTTTATGCTTCCGCTGTGCATTTAAATATTGTGTGGTTTGACTATATTGTTACCAACTACGTCACGGTAATCCCCCACCGGGCCCACCGGTGAAGCGTGTGGAAATTGGGGTGTGACAATATGGAAGTGGGAGAGTATAGCTATGGATTTCATAACCAAACTTCCGCCCACGCCATCAGGTCACGACAACATTTGGGTTATAGTTGATCGTTTGACCAAATCAGCCCACTTTTTGCCAATACGGGAAGACTACAAGGTAGAACGACTAGCCCGAATCTACACTGACGAGATCATTTGTAATCATGGTACGCCTCGTGACATTATTTCAGACCGTGACGCTCGGTTTACTTCACGATTGTGGGAAACATTTCAAGCAGCTCTTGGTACGTCGCTTAACCTAAGTACCGCATTCCATCCTCAGACCGACGGACAGACAGAAAGAACGATCCGTACTCTTGAAGACATGCTCCGTATGTGTGTCATAGACTATGGTGGTAGTTGGAACAAATACCTACCGTTAGTCGAATTCTCGTACAACAACAGCTATCATGCCAGCATACAAATGGCACCATTCGAGGCCTTATATGGAAGAAGATGTCGTTCACCTATTGTGTGGCACGAGATCGGTCACTCGCAATTAACCGGTCCCGAGTTACTACAAGAAACGACTGACAAAATCCTCCAGATTCGAGGCAACTTGTCGAAATCCAGGGATAGACAGAAAAGTTACGCCGATAGAAGACGCAAACCCCTTGAATTTGACGTTGGTGACTACGTACTCCTAAAGGTATCACCTTGGAAGGGTGTGGTCAGATTCGGCAAGAAAGGGAAACTAGCGCCTCGATATGTTGGACCTTTTAAGATTCTGGAAAGGATCGGAAAAGTCGCCTACATACTCGAACTACCGGAGGAACTTAGTAACGTCCACCCGACTTTCCATCTGTCAAACCTCCGAAAATGCCTAGCTGATCATGATCTGATTGTACCTCTCGACGACTTTCAAGTCAATGAAATGCTGCATTTCATAGAAAAGCCTGTCGAAATCATGGATCGCCAAACCAAGCAACTCAGACGCTCGCGCATCCCTATCGTGAAAGTTCGATGGGAAGGCAAACGAGGCCGGAGTTTACTTGGGAACTCGAAAGCGACATGAAGGCTAAGTACCCGCAGTTGTTTAAATGAAGATCTGAAGCGAGAAATTGGTAAGATCATTCACGGTGCTGTGCATCTTTCAGCCTAATTTCGGGACGAAATTCCATAAACAAGGGGAGGCTGTAACACCCCCATGTTTTCAAATGTCAAAGTCAAAGTCCAAGTCAAGTTTGACTTCGTTGACTGTAACTAGTCTATTTTATGTTTTGTTATTTGTATTATGTGGAGTAAGTGTTGTAAATCAAAGGAATCGAAGTAATCAAATGTTTAATCGACGCGAAACGCTTTAAGACTGTGAATAGTAGGAAGTAACAATGCGATAAAGTTAATCAATCAATTATCAAGCTAATCGAATCATCACTCGAACTCGAAACTCAATTATGCGACTTTGGTGTTATTATAAGTGTGTGTGTGTGCCTTACGTGTTACCTGTGCGTGTTTACTTTATGTTATGTGTGGTGATCAGTCGAATCGAAACTCGAAACTCAATCGAAATCGAATTATGATGAATGGTAGCGAAAGGATAGTGTGAAATATAGATCCTTGTAAGTAGATATAGTGGTTGGGATTAAAAGTAATTTGAATAGGAAACTCTATCGTACTCGTATCGTCCTCAATCGAAATCGAAAAATCAGAAATCGTCGCACCGAACACTCAAAGCAGGCTGTTGATCGATCAGGCTCCTAGCCGATCGAACAGCCCAGCCCAGCCGATCGGATGGACTGTCTGATCTAACAGGCTGTCCGATCGGGATGCCTGGCCGATCGGCCAGCTCTTTCCTCTTTTGGAAGCCTATAAATAGGTCTGTCATTGTCATTCTTTCCACCTTTGGAAACTCTCTGTCCGCCAGCTCGTGTTCTTCACTATTTCTCAGATTTCTCTCAATCCCGGTAAGATTTCATCCTAAATCTTGTACGTTTTTGATCGATGCACACTCCTACATCTTTCTATCTTTCAAATCTTGGTTTCTAACCGTGAAATCATCAAGATCTAAGTATTCTAGGATAATGTCATCATGGTGTTCTTCAAGAACTTCATGTTTTGGCCTCAATCCACCAAGAATCACTTGGATCTAGCCGATTTCCACATAAATAAACTAAGATCTATCGCAGATCTGAACATTTACATGGTGTGAAGGATTGAAAGAAGGATTTCCAACTTTCTTTCAACTCTTTTACACTCAATGCCTTCAAACCGGTAGAAACGGAGCTTGAGCCAACTCACTAATCATTCTAATGGTTGTGTGGTTCAAGATTCAGATTCTATCTACGAGGTTCACCGATTTCGGCTTAAACTATAAACTCCGTTCCGAACCGTTCACCGGCCGGATCTGGGTGATTCCTGTCCGAGCAGGGGAAACAAGTAAGAACGAAGGTGCCATGGTTCAACTTGTTGTCAAAATACCTCGATATAAGTCAAACAATCAGAACAGCCAAGTGTTAGACGAATAGGCCGACCAGGTCTGAATGCTGACCGATCAAACAGGTTGTTCGATCGAACAGCCCAACCGATCGGACATGTCAGCCGATCGACCAGGCCAGCCGATCGGCTAGCACGTGGCCCTACACTTTGACAATTTCATGAAGTATAGTATTGAACGAAGTGATGTTCGATCGAACTACAGTTTGGGTTGAATTACTCTTCGGATCATGAGATACTATGCTTCAACCCTTAATCGATTTTTCAACTCGTTCGGCATATTGGAGTGCCACCCGATCGAACATGCTGTTTGATCAGGTGACATCCTGGTGAGGACTTACTACTGAAGTGTCTAACCGATCGGTTAAGCCGGCTGTTCGAACGGCCTGTTCGAACGGCCTGTTCGATCGATCGACCTGAAAGGTAAGAACACTTCAATGTTCTCAAATACTACAACAAAAACCTCAAAAGGACAAGCCATCATACACAAACACATCCTAATCAAAGGAAGAAATAATCCACTCGAACAGTCCAACCGATCGAGCCTACCGGCCGATCAAACAGGCTGTCCGAACGGACTGTCTAACCGAACGAACAACCCGTTCGATCGAACCTCCAGTTTGATCGACCAGGCTGTTCGACTCATCAACACTTGTTTCCATTCTACGCGTTACTCATCATTATGCTATAGAACTATTCAGGCTAACCCTACTCTTAAGCGCTTCCTTCAATCCATCAATCAATCGCTGTGAGTATACTCGAACCCCTTTTTACTTTAGCACTTTTGGGTGTTACATACGTTACTTATCTAAAATCACAATCGAACACACTACTCAACTATTTAAACGCTAACCGTTCTGCATGTATTACGTGACTAAATGAATGCTTGTTGTTATGTTTACACGTGGAATGCTGTCTACCTGCCTTAACGACGTAGTACTATAGTTTGGACTCAGCACCCGTTCACAAGGGGGTTGTTAAGGACAATTACTTGCATGGATTACGATGGTAATCATGTATTGCGAACTGCCTCGGGCAGTTAACCCGCAGTCATTGGTATCGGTAGATCCATGTCGATAATTAACATGCTTCATTTTCCTCTGTGTACGTGCTGGTTATGCGTAAACTATTTCGAACTCTATATGCTATATCAAACTTGTATGCTCACCTTTACATTTTATGTATTGACTTTATTTTAACGTATGTGACAGGCAATTAGGATGCTCATCTGCTAGGAAGACGAGCTTAGAATAAGCGTCTAGAGCATAGTTGTCTGTAGATCTTGCAGATCGAGTCTCTAGAGGCATTTGAACAATTATATTATTTATATTTGAATCTGAGTTGTCGGAACAGAACATTTGACTAGTTGTTATCTGTAATAATTTGTTTTACTATTTGGGATACGGTATGGTACGTATTAATTAAACTAAATAGTAATGATAGTTGTTGTGGAAACTTCTGGACAATCTGTTTCGCTCAGTGCCATGCCCCGATGATTCCGCCATCGGTTGGGGTGTGACATAAGAGCCCTAATTTTGTAATTAACTAACATCACTTACCCCTAAATTTTATTTTGTTAAAATAAGATAATTAAGTGCACTAAAAGCATACGAATACACATTAAGCAACTGTTGATCCATCATTTCTAGCTAACTTTCTACATTGGAACCATAAAATAAAACATAAATTGACGCGCTAAATGTGTAGAAATTAGCAACTCTTATTTTTTAGCCTAACAATTGATAGAACATAAGCAAATCTATAATATGCTAAATCTGTTAAGGAAAAGGAGACTTGCAAATATTATTTTGGCCTGCTGCTCATCAATTAGAGCTACCTACATAATGTACACATTCACGCCCACATCAAAAATCTAAATATCCAAGGTAACAAAAAAGGTTTAATGGTTCTAAACATACCTTTGCGATTAAGAGAAAAATAACAGGGAGGCGGCGATTAAGATCAAAATAACAGAGAGAAACACAGTGTATGTACGTGTGTGACGGATCTGCAACTAACGCCGGAGATGGCAAATCCCACTCATTTGCAAATCCGTGACCGCGTAAAAACGACTACCTCTTGACGCGGTGGAATGACGGAGTTACAACCAAGCGACGAAACCTTGCCCCACCCACATCAGCTACAACAAAAAACATCAACCAAAAAATACATGTTTGGATTTAGTAGAACCTTATCAATTTGTTTCATGAAGAAGATTAACATTTTATCAACAGATAAAGAAACTCAGACATAAATCAAGAATGAATACAACTGAAGTAGGTCAAGACAAAAACTTAATCAAACCCAAATGAAATCGACCAAGTTGCATTCATCCACTATTTGTTGTTTGTAATTTCTTTTTTATTATAAAATATCATACTACATAAAATATCCTAAACAAAGGGACACCATGAAGGTATAAAACGATAAAATCTTCTTGATAAAAATATTTGTGCGCCCAAATCCAAACTCTCAACCAAACATCATAGAACCCTAACAATTTTATCATAAATTCGTCATTAGCATGTACCCATTACAATCGAAACGAACCTCAGAAGAAGCCGCAGTCGAGAGACCCAAACGAAATGAATCTCAGCCCAGACTTCTTATTCCAAAATCACACGATCTTCACAACCAAAGAAGTAATCTGCAAAAAAAAAAAAAAACAAAAAACAAAAAAAAACAAAATTAGTTGTCTGCTTAATTTGGGACAGACTTTTAATGCTCTTAATTGAGTAGCATTTGAAGTAAATCAATCAATTCTACCGATCAATTTCTTCAAAATTTGAAACATTCACAACTAAAAAATATCATAAAAAATTATAAAATGTACCTGTTTGAAGTTACCTTTCGGTTATGATAACACACTGAGGACTGGCTCAACTAACTCCATTTACCACGTTTAAACCAATCGGTTCCAATGATAATAGCAGCAAACTAAATCATTCATTAGACCATCTCCACCTCCAGTCAACATTTTTAGGAGCTAATTAGTCAGTGTGTTGCTTAAAAATAAAATCTTTAGCAAGTAAAAAAATTGATCACGAGTCCTAACAACTGAATCCAATTAACAAAACCATACAGTTGTCAACAACGTGGAAAAGAATAACAACTTGAGCTTCAAGTTTAGCAATATGAGTGATTAATGAACCATTATCCCTTCGTTTAATCGATTCTTCATCAAATCATGCTTCACAAAGACGAACTCTCAACATGTTAGGATTCATTCCCATACCTGAAATAGATCAATGTATGCTGTCAGCAGCTATCAAAACACAAAATCCTCAAAGCATGAACAAACTTGGCAAATAAAGAGCAAAGAAACAATACACATTTAATCGTTAAACATCACCAAAATCCTAAAATTTCAGATTAGATGGTGTTAATGAGCTAAGATGGAGACTGCTTACATGGACACTCGATCTGGTCGGTCATTGCACCTCCGATCAGATCAGAAAACTGCATACTGAAATAGGGTCCTTGGAACCGAGGCCCGAGAGACGGAGAGTAGAGGTGAACACGCACGCGTCACAAACGCGAGGAGGTATTTATAATTTTTTTTATCTTTATGGTAGGTTCTATCATCTTGATTTAAACCATATTTCACCAAAAGCTCAAATGTAATCCCCCAGGTAACCCAGCGGACCTAAAAACCCAAAATCTCAAGTCACTGAGTCCAAATAAAGCTCAAATAGCAAAGTTTAAAATATCCAATTGAATAAAGTGGGAGAAAGATCAAAACTTAAAATAAACCATACCTTTCACTTTATAACTCGAATCAAACAATATATTAAACTACCCAGAAATCTTGACACGTACCCAACAAAAATGGTAGAATCATCCACTTGAGCCACCACTTGATTAGTAAATCACCCTAGCCACACCATTAAGTAAAAAATTAATAATAATAATAATAATAATCAATCTTTATGCACCAAATGTTGAAAAAACACATTGTTTATTAACGTTATAAATTGTTCAATAATGTTTTTATAATTGAATATTATTTGAATATATACCTTTTGTCTTTTCTCGAGACGATATAAGAAGTGTCCTAAAGCGAAGAGTGATGCATATGACCAAGAATCAAACGGTGTTCATAAGCATACCTCTAAGAATGCTTCTCCCTTCGTTTCTTCTCTATGGAAAATTTATAAGCTTACTGAAACACTATTAGTTTGCCTCTGGTCGTGTTCACTTGCAAAAAAGAATAAACAAATAAAAAAAATACCTGACTCATACAAAAGAAACAAACAAAAGTCCAGTTACAACATCCCATTTGCTTTCAAAAAAGATAAAAAAATAGATGAAGGATTTATATCCAAGTGATACCTCAACTGAAGGATTTACTTTAAAGAAAGCAAAACACCTATTGCAAAAAAAAAAAAGTTAGAATCTTTTAATTAACGTAGATCTAAACTGAAAACCTAAACTCCAAACCTTTTATTTCCAAACCCCTTTAATTCTAACCGAATTAAACATCTTGAACAACAAAAAAATAGAAGATTTATAATAATGATTGACTTCAAAATTTAAATTTAAAATAATGATTGACTTCAAAATTTAAAATTTAAAATTTGAATTCTGAAAATTAAATCACTAACATCCAATCTCGTAAATGAAGCAAACCTATTAGGAAAGTCTAACATTGCCAAGCAAAATTGCTCCATCACTTATTTATAGAAAGAGATACCTTAATTTAGGAAAACCATATAATACTAAAATTTAAGGAAATAACGAAATCTTTGATGGATTGTAATTAATACATATTAAAACAGTACAAAATTTATTAGAAACAACCCAAATATTCAAATTTAAAAAAATATCATAGTTAGATTTGCAAAAAAAAAAAAAAAAAAAAAAAAAATTTACAAAATTATACACATCAGCATAAACAATGAAACCTAAAATTATACCGAAAAAAATAAATAAAAAATTAAAAAAAAAAGCAAATTCCTTGTAAACAATAAATCATAGTTAGATTCCTTGTAAGGTGGTTGTTCTCCCCACATTAATGAAGCAAATTCATTAGGTATTTCCTATCAGTGAAAAAAAAATTAAATACATAAGTCTAAATACAATATGTTTAGTAATCATAAAACCAACAAACATACCAAAAAAATAGGATCATCGTCCTCAATCAGCTTTAAGAATGAAGGATTGTTGTTACTCAGATCCATACCTGCAAATTAAATGTGAACAGTTTTAAACACGTAAAAACGATAAATTATTTATAGAAAATAAACTTATAATAGCAGGAAAACATATAAAACCGAAACAAACAAAAAAAAGTTTCAAAAAACTTAACACCATTTATTTATAGAAATAGAAACCTTAATTCCGGAAAATTATCATAATAAAAATAAATCACTAACGAAATTTAAAATTGCTCAAAATTTTAAATTTTAAATTTGAATTCCGGAAATAGAAATAGAAATAGAAATAGAAACCTTAATTCCGGAAAATTATCATACTAAAAATAAATCACTAAAATTTAAATTTGAGGTTTCAAAAATAATTCACTAACGAAATTTAAAATTGCTCAAAATTTTAAATTTAAAATTTGAATTCCGAAAATAGAAATAGAAACCTTAATTCCGGAAAATTATCATACTAAAAATAAATCACTAATTAAATTTAAAATTGCTCAAAATTTTAAATTTAAAATTTGAATTCCGGAAATAGAAATAGAAACCTTAAAATTTTAACTTTGAGGTTTCAAAAAACGTAACACCATTTATTTATAGAAATAGAAACCTTAATTCCGGAAAATTATCATACTAAAAATAAATCACTAACAAAATTGAAAATTGCTCAAAATTTTAAATTTAGAATTTAAAATAGAAACCTCAAAATTTAAAATTTAAAATTTGAATTCTGAAAATTAAATCACTAACATCAAATCACGTAAATTATCATACTAAAAATAAATCACCATTTATTTATAGAAATAGAAACCTTAATTCCGGAAAATTATCATACTAAAAATAAAGGAAATAACGAAATCTTTAATGGATTGATAATTCATACAATACAAAATTTATTACTAAGAAAACAAAGACATTCAAATTTTAAAAAATATCATAGTTAGATTTTAAAAAATAAAAAAATAATAAAAATAACTAAAAAATTATACAGATTAGCATAAACGATTTAACCTATAACAATTATCGGATCAAAAAACACCAAAACAACCATAAAATTAAACTTACCTCTTCAGTTCGACGAAGATTTAGAGTCTGGCAGTTGCATAAAATTTAGGGTTTATCATGAAAAAACAAAAACCAAAATAAAAAAAATCACTAACAACATCACTCTTTGAAGACATCAAGAATAGATCCATTCATAAGATTAGAATCGGAGAATTAAAATCATCATCAACAACAAAAAAATTACAGAAAAATGATAAAAAAAAAAGTGTGATTAAACATTTACAATACATAACAATCTAATATAATTTACATACCTGCCGAATAAGTGGAATGGTCTATAAAAAAAGAACAACAATAATCATTAGCATTTTCCGAATGGGTTTTAGCCAAAAACAACCTACTATACGATCGAAAAACAAAAATAAAGAGTATTTCGCTGTGATCATGTAGCTTACCTTTGATTTGTGAAGGATTCTTGCTTTAAGTTTATGATAGGAGAAGATAGGTAGAAGAGAGAGAACAGAGAGAAAGAACTTGTTTGTAGGTTGATGTTTATGAAGAATAATTGAGTCAAAATAATAAAGAGGATCCATATTCAAAATGGGTTTTTTGGAAAACCGGAATAAACCGACCCAAACAATTCGGATCCCGCGTGGAAGTAAGTTTTGGTTTGTGTTTTGTGAATTTGGTTTGTTTATAGAGAAATTAGATGAATTCCCTCCTAAATCACTCTCTACTCAACCAATGGATGCGACATAAGCAAAATGGTTCCACCATTCAAAGACAAGTAGCCCAAATCATCTCATTTATTAATATATATAGATTTCCTGGACTCGTATTGAATCAAATTCGAATTAATGACAAAGCTTAAGCTAATTACTTGTTATATATATTTCTTTTGTCCAAAAAAACATTTATAAATGTGAATTAAATTTATTACAGTAGAAAAAAAAAACAACCAACTATTGCCCTTTCACAAGTGGGGCTAACTCACTTGGTAGAGGCTTTTGCCTCTTAGTTGGAGGTCTTGGGTTTAATCCCAAGCAAATGTGAGTTATTTGTAAATATAGGAGTTTGGGAGAGTAACGCCATTCAAAAAAAAAAAAAACTATTGCGCCTTCGGAAATTGCACGTTGTGCGTGTAGGTTTGTTCATTTAGATTATATTAAAGATGACTTAATATTCTAATATTGTGTTCGAATACAAATAGTAGTCAATGAATATTCTTTTATATTTTGGTAGTTGATTCAACTCCATATGGTTGATCTTTTTATTTATTGTTTATCTAGAATAAATATATGATCTTTGACTTCCTAATTGAATTAAAGTTAGTACATTTGTATTTTCAAATAACCAAAATTGCCCACGACAAATTCTTATTGTGTGACCTAAATAGCGTTTGGGCCGGTCTGCTGAACCGCATCAACGGCTGGACAAGATTTAAAAAATTCTATGTATACATTTTTATTCTTCAAAATCTTAATTACCGATTCATTGACTATATTTCAATCTTTATGTTGTGTTTTTTTCAGACTTTATATTTTGTTAACATTGCAAATAAACATCAAAAGCTAATTTGGTTATGTATTTTGCTTTAAATCAGTTACATATATATTTTTCTGAGTTTTCAATATAAATTATGATTTTTTTTGGTACGACAAACAACAACTTTTTTTTTGACATCCAATATAAATTATGATGTCAACCATTTTTTTGAAGCAAATATTACCTGAACCGTAAGAAGGCAGTTTCAATTCCTTTTTTTTTTTGGAACGGCTAAATTTTTAAAAACCACACTAGCTAAAAGCCAGAGAAAAAGGAACACTTATTATATATAAAAAAAAGAACCATGTTTTGCAACCACTAAACCTAGTTAATCTTTGTTTTATTATTCCTATTTACATGCCAAGGAATAATTAACAATGGAATCAAAAGTAGAATCACTCAGCTTTCGATTATAATCAAAGATTTTGTCATTCTAAAACCGTCACAGATTCCACCACACCGAATAAACGGCAGCTTCCATCAATTTTGATGAGTTTAGGAAAAAGAAATGTCCGGTTATAAACGAGCCGGCTATAAATATATATATATTAGACTGTGACAAAATTAAATTTCTATATTTATAAACTGAAATCTATTAAGAGCTACACAACCTTGTATTGTTTGTGAAATATTAAATTAGTGGAAGTCTTTGCCTCTTACTTGACCTTAGGTTTAGTCATAATCATAAAAAAATTCAGATATCTTTAAGATAAGAAACAAATTAGTTTTTGACTTTACAATAATTCAGATTATATAAATATGTAACTAGATTAATAGACGTGCGATACTTCAGATTACATCGATCTTCATGACTTTGAGAAATGTTAAATCTCCTCTTTAGTATAATGTCTAATCATTTTTTTAATAGTATATTTATATGACATTTGTTATAATTTTAGTTACTTAATTTGTGGATGAAGATCCGTAGGAAAGTGAGTGTGGGCAAAGCCGTGACCGAAGATCACCACGCTGGCTCCTATGTTCTATTTTATTTTTTTTAATAAAATAGCAGTGGTTTGAAAAAAAATAGAGATATAATTATGTAATGTTTATTTTTTTGGGGATTCTCAACTTTCTGTTGGCCCATATTTTCTATTTTATTTGGTTTTTAATAAAATAGCAGTGGTTCGAAAAAAAAAAGATCACCGAAGCTACTACCAATGGGTCACTGGCATATACAACGCCGTCGGTAGTCAAAACAACATAGGAAGGATATCAACAACTCATCACTGATGACGTGTCACTGACTGATCAACGGGGAAAAATTTCTCGATAAATCCATCACTGACGTATTACCGACGATATTTCTCTGCCAGGTATTTAAAAGCAATATTCTTTTTTGGATTTTGAGCTACCTGTTGATCACCCGTCAGTTATCACGGATAGATTCGTTGGTATGTAAAAGTCACTTTTGTGCATGAAAAAAGATAATTACATGTATATAAGTATGATATTTCACATCAAAAAGAGTCTGGACCACAAAATATTTGACCTTCATATATATAATAGCTGAGTATACATATATCAGCCAATAAAAACGTTGTTTTTACAGGTACAACTCAATTTCAAGTAGCTAATGTTTCACATCAAAAGATTTACACCATCATAGAACTAATTTGGTGAGAAGTTTTTTGTATGTCAAAGATTTTCTTATATTTGATTAGACTAAATCAAGATTCAAAGATATATTCTAACGTTTACCACCTAAATTTGTTTTTGTATCATTTGTTTAGATGGATAATGCCTGTCTAGTAAGGCCTAAACAAGAAAATCTTTACGGATTAAAAGGAAAAAAAAAACAAATCTATTTATGTATCGGGTATATTTATATTATGCTTAGGCAATAGGGTGTGGTCATGACCCTCATGACCACCATTACCCTACATGTTAGTGCCATGTAACTCATCTTTAATCTACCATCCAAAACCACTACCCTAAGGGTATGGTCATGACCCAAACCATTAGCCTCTTATTTATTATCTTTGTCTAAACAAAAAGGAAATGATTTGTTGAAAAATGGAAAGGAGGACCATGGTTGCCATGGTTTAATCCATGCAAACCATGGTGGATCAATCAAGAGGGTGGTATAGCCTTCCATTCATATTCCTAGGTGGCAAATCATGTCCCAACCATGATCGGGGTGGGCGGGGAGGACCACCGGCCAGGGCCCAAATTATCGAGGGGCACATTTTTTCCTGAAAAAAAAAAACAGATATGTATATGTAAAATATTTTTTTAATAGGGTACACTCATACAAACACCAACATAGGCCCCTTACAAAACTAATCTTATGGTTTAGATTAGTTATTAACACCTTTGGTATTAGAATTAGACCTTTAGTGAGCCCAATACCCAATTTCGTTAAGGCCTAGGGGCACATTTTTTCAAGCTCGAACTGGGTACACGAATTCTCAGGACCGGCCCTGCCCACACCCTATAGCCTTATGAATATCGTGAACAAATTTTGTGTATGTGTTTTATTTTCATCATTTATTAGTTTTTCCTATTAAAGGGGCAGTTTTTTCTTCTTCTTCTTCTTTTTTTTTTTTAAAGAAAACTGGAATTTAAAAAAAAAATGCATAGTCATGTTTGTATTTTCGAATGTAAATTTAAGGATCCATGATTATAAAGTGGTTACATGAAATATTCTCAGATATTATATGGCTAAAGCTATGAAAACCATAACCCTTTTTTACTTTTTATCTTTTTACACATTACCCTATATATTAATAACAGAATGTTTTGAACAGTAAAAATATAATAATATATATGGTTTTTTTTAATAGTTTAATTATCTTTTTTACCTTCTTTAAGTTAGGTAATCTTTTGTCAACTGGTAATTGTATCGAAAATATCAGTATGGTTATCGGTACATAAAGGTAAAAAAACAACACCAGCCTGTAACAGAAAACACCAAAAATCGGTATCGAATTGTTTTTGAAAATCTTTTAGTTCGGGAAATTCTGTACTGCTACCCGGGTACCATTTGCTTATCCCTGATCACAGGTGTCGTATGAGCAACAACGGTATCGCGCAACTTTTTTTTTTTATTTTCTTCAACTTTTCATGATTTCTTTTTTTAGTTTCAGGGGTAGGGATGAGCTTGGTGCCAGCCAATACCGAATCGGTACTGGTACCAAAAATACCAATTACGGTACCTGTATACCGGTACCAGGAAGGCCAAAAGTCCTACCGAATTGGTACGTAAGATTTTTCGGTTCGGGAAATTCGGTACCAGTACCCAGTATCATTTGCTCATCTCTGACCACAAGTTTCATACGAACAACATTATTACCATACAACTTTTTTGGTTGATTTTCTTTTGGTTATCTTTTAGTTTTTTTTTTTCTATATTTTCTTTTTATTCTTGTCAGCGGTTTCCGTGCGCAACGCGTTCGTAGTGATTTCAAAACACATGTAAACACAGACTAAACAACAAAAAACGTTCGCCGCAACGCGGTGATAGTAAAAAAACTAGTTCACTTTATTTTCGTTATTTTTAACTTTTTTTTTCCCAAATATACAAATACCTAACCCTTTTTTACTTTTTATCTTTTTAGGTAGGTGCATCAAATTATCTTAAGAATCTAAAAGTGTATAAAAGTAAAAAGTGGATACATAAAATATTTGGATGTATGTGATACTTACGGTGTGCGTATATAATGTATATGTGTGTGGGCTTTCAGGGAGTAAAAGTGAAATTGCACTAATTTTAATGTCATTTTACTAATTTCGTGAAAATAACATTAAAAGCGGCGGACGCCTAATCATGCATCATATGGTGGCGCTATAGCCGAAAGACAAGGGGTACATGCATAAATCGGCCTTTGTCCTGATTGCCGAGTGTTATGTGCCTCATGTCCAAGGCTTGACTCAAAACTACTATCGAGTCGGGTGTCTTATTGGAAGCAGTCTCTCTATTTATACGGACGGAGCAGAGGTAAAGCTGTCTACATCTTATACTCCTTAGACTCTAACTTATCTTTGCTATTGATGAGATTTAATGAATATGATGATGAGGATGATGATAAAATATTTGGATGTAATTCATGACTATATCAGTAAAAGTTTATGTGATATGACCATGTTTTTTTAAATATACTTAACTAATCGAATTGGTAAAAGTTTATATGATATGACAATTAGTTAAATATACTTAACTAATCAACTCATATGCAATCATCACTAGTGCTCTAGTGGTGGTCATGGGTATTTAAGTTTCATCTATGATGGATCCGGGTAGGGTTGTTCACGAGCCGAACCGAACCGATCAGACCTTTGCTCATACTCGGTTCGTTTACAAACCGATCCGGACCGAACCGAGCGTTTTTTCAACTGAGCATCTTTCGATCCAAGCATTTTTCGAACGAACGTCGAGCGAGTATCGAGCGTTGCAGAATAAACAAGGAAAGTGACGATGGGAGTGCTAATTATTAGAATAAAGTGCAGTTTTCGTCCCTGATGTTTCGTCCAATAGAACACATGTAAAATTTTAACAAATAACAAGGAATACAAAAACACTCGACTAGTTCTATCGAGATTAACTAAGCGGAAAGATAAATCGTCGACCGATTGAAACATACCCTCGTTCTATTGGAAGTTTGAAATTGAATGAATCGATTTAAGCAAAACTCTGGCGAGTTGGCGTCTTGGCGAGTGGCGATGGAGAAATCGAATAACGATGGCCAATGTGGGGTTTTGATTAGGGTCTTGCACTTCTGAATCAAATGGCGGGTTGAGACTTGAGTATTGATCGACGCTTTACATTTTAGTATTTCAAATTTTGACTCAATTACTCAAATAGACAATTAAGTATTGGATAATGGACTATTGGTATTAGATTTCAATTCTAATTACTTAAATGAGCTCTATTCGGATCTTGGACCAAACATTGTTAATGTTGGTCTTTAGTCATTTCATTAAAAATGATACACACACAAATACGTGTATGTGTGTATATATATATTAAAAAATAAAACGAGCCAACCGAGCTGAACCGAACTGAGCGGACCTTTGCTCGTGCTCGGTTCGTTTACAAACCGAACCGATCCGAACCGAGTATTTTTCTAATCGAGCTGAATCGAACGAGCAAATTCTGAGCATATTCCGAGCAATTTGAACAGCCCTAGGTCCGGGTGAGTTTTCCCCTCCAAGTCTCAAGTTCGAGTCTGGGTGATAGGGGTTTCTCATTGAGGAGTTTAAATTGGGGATCTATTGTGCGAGGGGGCTCTCTAGCGCGGACCCGGTTAAGACAACGTATGCTAGATCTCCCGACATTCATGAATAATTCACAGCTTTCAAACAAACAAAAAAAAAAAACTAATCAACGCATACGCCATTCAACAAAAACTAATCAACATATATATGATTTATGGTATATGGTTGAAGGTTAAGGAGTTGTTTGTTTAGCTCTTAATAAAGTTCTTAATGGTTCAGACTTCTTACTGGTTTAATACTTAATGGTTCAGACTGTTTGTTTCATAAGCAGATATCTGAATGGTTAAGCATTATATTGAGTCTGAATGGCTAAGGCATCTAATTTGAATTGGTTAAACATTTGCCTCTGAACGGTTAAGCATTATATTAACTCTTAATGGTTGGTTCAGCACTTAATGAATCAAACATGTTACTGGTTCAGCACTTAACCATTCAGAAGTTATAATTCGAGATCCAAAAAAGGGCCTGTCCTTTGGTCGGATTGGTGTAGATTTGTAAATATGTAACTGGTTGTTTTGAGGGGCTGCCTCGGTTTGAGGTAGCGTTTCGCTTGTGAATGAAGTTTACTTTTCAAAAAAAAAAAAAAAAAAAAAAAAAAACCATTCAAAAGTTATCAAACAACTCCTAACTCTCGTAATAAATAAAGTTGCAAGCTTAAGCTTATGTGTGAGTTAGTTGGTCAAAGTACAATAAGATTATTATCATAATAAAAAGGAAAGTGAAATTAATAAATAAAAAGAAAGGAAAAAATGGCCCGGTATTTGAAGTGTCTCCCCATTGTTATGGAAAGTGGGTCATTGTTGTAGAGTTGATATGATAATTCCAAAAGTCCAAGATTTTTTTAGAGATATGAAATTTGGCCAATGTCAATATAAGATCAAGAACGAAAGTGACAATGACACGTAATTAAATTTGCAATGTGTCGATGCCAGCAAATCGTCTTAAAGATTTGCCTTATATAATCTCATTTAATTCAATATATTTACATAAAATGACAATTTAAACCATTTAAAGAATCGTCTTCGTCACTATCAGTGACTTATAAAGATCGGATCAAATATAGATTCATATAATTTAATTTCAATAAATTTTGAAAATGACTATGAGTTGTCAATTTTTTCAACCGATTTATATTGGTATTTTAAATGAATAATATCATAATATGAATGTAAATACTATTAGTGGGTAGTTTAATTTCAAACTGTTTCAGAAATTTTAAATAAAATAAAAAGGATGTTAGATTTGTAAAGGGGGCTACTAAACGTACCTCCACTTGTTACTTTTTATACCCCCTTTCCATAAAATCACATTTAAATTTGTCATATTTACCCCCTAAACAAGTCATATTTTTTTAAATTATTCTTTTTTGTTACAAAACAAATTCAAAAGTGTAAAAATATATTATAGACGTTTTTTTAAAAAAAAGTTTATTTTTATGTTTATTTAAAAAACCATATTCTTCAAAAAGGTTTTCAGATATTTTTTACACTTTCTCAAATAGTATTTTGATTATGTTTTCTTTTATTAAACATCTTTACAAATTACTAATAACATTTTTCATATAAAAACAATAATAAAAAAAGTTTTGAATTTTCTTTTTGAAAAAAGTCTACATTATATTTTTTTCTCGTCTAGTTTGTATTTTAAATGTCTTATTTTTATTATTTTTAATATTTTAAAATGTTTTTATTTTATTTTGGAATGACTTGAAGTGGGTATCTGATGCGTGGTCGAAAACCGATGATCATTCGTAATTAAGTTTATGCTTTAACGTGACTTTTGATTTCGAATGACCTACTTTTGATTATAAAAAAATCCACATATATTTTTGAAATCAAACAGTTTGATATATTTTTTAAATGAAGAAGAGAAAATATTTGTGAATCAACCATATCCATTTGTTTTCCTTTAGAAAAGTGTTCACTTCGATCCAAGTCTTAAACTGGTTTTAATTACTTTATAAACACGTCAAAAGTATTAAAAAAATATAAAAGTAAGACCTTTAAAATACAAACTAGACGAGGGAAAAACATAATATAGACTTTTTTTCAAAAAGAAAGTTCAAAACCTTTTTTATTATTTTTATAAGAAAAAATGTTATTATTTATTTGTAAAGATGTTCAATAAAAAATATAATCAAAATACTATTTGAGAAAGTGTTTTTAGAAACAACATATGAAAACTTTTAAAAAATATGATTTAAATAAAAATTAAAAAATAAATATTTAAAAAATTGTCAGTAATCTTTTTTTACACTTTTGAATTTGTTTTATAACAAAAAGAATATTTTTTAAAATGATGATTTGTATAGGGGTAAATATTCAAAGTTTTAATGTGATTTTATAGAAAAGGGGTATAAAAAGTAATAAGAGGGGGGTATATTTAGCCTACCCCTATTCATAACTAGAAACAAAATATAATAAGGAAAACGAAATTGATACGGAAGAAATACAATACATGTTACAATTGAAATGGTAAAATACAGAAGAAAGCGTAGAAGCAAACTTGTTGAGGTCATGTGTTTGACATGATTCCCTTAAATCGGATTCCACGTATTCTTTTAGAACATGTTTGTCATCCATGATTCCTTTAAATCGGATTCCACATCTCCTTTTAGAACATGTTTGTCTTCCATGATATAATGCGTTGAGTATTTTGTTGTATTGCATTTACGGCCAAATACGGCCATCAAACCTAAATTTCCCCCTAGAAAAAAGTATGGAGTCGTTGTTGAGAATTTTAATGTATGGTTTCTCATGGGTATTTTCTTTTGTGCTCAAGTCTTCTTGAATTAAGTTATCTTACCTTAGTTTTACAGCCATATCAGCCGACCAAGTGTATCAAACGTTTTAATTAAACCTAAAACTTGAAACATAACATGTAATGGATGGGTATTTTTGGGTATGAGATTAGTTCTAGAAATTTTTACAACTATGGGATTATGCCGGGCCCTGAAGGTGGGCAGGGAGGACCACCGGCCAACGCCGGATTTTTCGAATGGCACGTTATCTTTTAAAAAAACTCCGATATGAATATGTAAAAATAAATAAATCAATAGGGTATACCCATACAAACACCAATATAGGCCTACTTACACAACTATTTTTGTGGTTTAGATTATTTATTAGCCTATTGGCATTAGGTTTAGACCTTTAGTGAGACCAATATCCAATTTCGTTAAGGCCTAAGGACACTTTTTTTCAAACTCGAACAGTGTACATGAATTCTCAGGGCCGACCCTGTATGGGATGAGAATAGGATTAGATGATACTCATCCTAATTATCCAAAACACACATACTCATTTAACTAAACAATATCTGCAACATTTTTTTTTTTTTTGTTTTCCTTTATTATTAGGTAGCAGAGTGATATATTAACCCATTTAACATTGTTATGTCTCTAATATTATTGGGGAATAAGATTATATAAAAATTATAATAGTAAGAGATGTATTATGGAATCAATGAGTAACTTATAACAAACTAATGGATACATGTGATACCCGCATATATACAAGATGCTAGATGAGTAATGAGTAATCAGGTATCTGTCGAGTATGAGATAAGGAAAACCTAGTTATGTGAGCTTGAGAATTATGGCTTTGCTTCCGTGTCCACTAGTTGCCCGCGCCCACAAGTTCGGAGTTTTTAGGCTAATGGAATTGGATTTCGCACTTTGTTACGCATGCAAAGGAGTTGGTGTAAAGTGTAAAACTGATATGCCATTAATTATACATATTTTTATGCATATTTGCCCCATTTATATGAACTTTTGAGGCATTATTATGAGGAAACAATACCTAAATCGTTTGGATTTGAAGGTCCAAAAGTAAAAAAGAAGGGAAAACGAACGAAAAAAATGCGAGTTTCCGAGATGCACAACCATGCATTGCTTAATTAAAAATCTTTAATTTAGGAATGAATTATGTAAAGTAATCTATTTTTCTTTTTATTTATATATCTTATTGTTAGGTCTTGGGGTATGCATTTCACCTCATATCAAGGAAATGGTTTAATCCCGTTAACTTCATCTAACTTTATTTTTTTAGTGGTTTGGGTCATTTCACTTCACCTAATATCAAGGAAATGGTTTAATCCCATAAACTCTACCTAACTTTATTCTTTTAGTGGTTTAACTGTAAAAAAAGAAAACAAATTAATACAATCTTTAACACCCAGTTAACATGTTAACAAACAATCCCTTTAACGCCCCTTAACAAAGGGAGGGGGTGGTTTGCAATCCACGTTAACATGCGATGTCATCGTTAACACCTCAAATGTTAAGGTATACTGCAACGCCTTATTGTTATACTATCTTCCCCCTCTTCCATTTGAAAACACCTTATTTTCCTTTTTTTTATACCAACCGAGACTTTCCATTCCATACCAGAAACAAACATACATACACAAGCCCTAAATCAGTGGCGGATCTAGAATTTTTTTCCAAGGGGTTCGCTTTTCTAAGTGTTCCAATATCATATGTCTGAACGTAAAAAATACGGGTCGGTTCGATGGTTCGGGTCGGGTTAGACTCATCACATAATAAAAATACGACACAATATTGGAAAAAAAATATCGTCATGATAAATATAAAAACATGTAACATAAATAAGATGGTCTTTACGAATGAAAAAAAACATACCTTAAGTTGATCTCTACAAGGTTTCATCTTTTAAAAACGTTGCATTACATTCTCGATCGAAACTTGTTGTAAGAACTCTCTTTCAATGTAGCTAATGCAAGTATCGTTCATGTATCCATCACCCATCCTATCGTTGATGATCCAATCATAATTTCAAATAAATTATACTAATAGAGAATTACAAGTCGTTATCTTAAAATCAATTTACCCACAATCGCTATGATATCAAAACTAATAGAGAATTGCAAACTAATAAAGATAAACTAATAGAGAATTCAATAAAATAACTTCTCATGGCAGACTATACTAAAAGCCAATAATCAATCAAAAACCAAATTCATACTAATTGTAAAATCAATTTTAGGGCCTAAATCAAATAGAACCACAAAGGGACGACTTGACTAAGATCATCATCAAATTAACTTTGAATGATTTAAATTAAATAAATACATCATTATAAATAGACTTTAATTTTGAATGCTGAAATTTTATTTGTTTATTTCTTAATAAAATTATGGTGTTAAGTGTTGTTGACTTGAGTTTTTCTTTTTCTTTTTTGACTTTCCAAATTTGCAATTTTGGTTACAATGTATCTAGAACATCTTGGCAATTGCAAGTGGAGAAGGCCAACTCTCAAGGGTCCAAAATCTTCGGTTCTATATTGCATTTTTCTTTTGTTAAAATTTTAAATATACGTTATATTGCATTATTTTATTTCAATTTTTTGTTAAATTAATAAATATACATCTTAGTATAACTGAAGTTAGACGGATTAAAACGCAAGATTTAAACACATTATTTAGAGAAAAATTATTTCATTTTAAAACATCTAAATCTTACATTATGTCTATTTTTATAGGGTTGGTGTTAAATTTGGCAAGAAAGCTTTAAATCTTCAAATTGGAGAATTTACATAATGAAAATCAAATTAAATAGATAAATAAACACTTCAATTGCTCACTGACGCCTCCATACTTCTCAACGTTGATGTTACCCGTTCATATTCAAGGAACCCTTTCCCCACATACCCCCCCCCCCCTCCCTCTTTCCCGTTGTGGATGCACTTAAGGATATTCATGAAGCACTCGTTTTACAATCGAAAGCAATTTAATACAAACATACAATTAAGAAAAAAATTTGAAGTTAAACTTAGGTCTCGAGATGTTTGTCACTAGTTTCATAAGATTATATCCGTTTTCTTCGCCAAAATTTTATGTGGTAATTTAACTCAATTTGACTATCAGCAAAATCCACAATTTTTTTGGGGGTCTTTAAGTTCAAAGACCATTTCAAATAAAGGAATTTATTTGTTCCAAAATTTATTTAATACTACCTAAAAAGATGTAAATCTAATTTATTTACTTATATTTTAATAAGTACATTTAGGTTATCTTTGATAAATATTTACTTAAATAAGTACATTTAGGTTATCATTAATAAATAGAAAAATTAATAAAAAATTTCAAAAGCAATAGAAAAATCAAATACGTAAAGTAAAACACTAAAAAAGGGGTTGAACGACTAGTTGCGTGAATATATCTCCTTTACATAAATATATCCATTTGACTATTTGGAGTCATTAGTTTGATTCTATGGGGTTCCAATAGCATTTCGAAGTTATTATGTCACGTTTGATAACTAAATATAATACAATGAACCCTAAATGATAAAGTTTGTATGTATTTTTTTAGTTAATAATAACAGTAAATGATAACGTTTGTATGTATTTTTTTAATTAATAATAATAAAAATATTAATAAACTTATCAGCCATCTATTATGATAAAATTCAAGACATTCTTGAGAGAAAATATTATCTCGATTAGGTTAGAGAATTAAGTATATGTGTAATTTCATTTTACCTTCTATAATTAAATAGTGGGATTCCTCACGCTACACGACAAGACTTTGGTCTACGTTGGTTTGATTCGTTACGGTATCAACACTCGCTACTATAACCGAAATAGAAAACCCAAGTATGAACTTATGATATATTCAAAAAAAATATCAACACATATTTTACATCGATTAAAAATCACTTAAATGTATACCAATACTAATACAGATGTTCGGTCGAAATTGGTTTCGTTCATCACGGTGCAGGTAGGATATATAACTCGTATAGCTTACACAACAAAAAAATACTATATTTCGAACTGACCCTCGTTTTCAACAAAATTTACACCAAAACGTTGAGATTTTTTACACAGTTGTGTAATTGTTTTTTTTTTTTAAGTTAAAGAACTCATGCTATAAGAAAGCCAAATTAGTTAAAAAAAATTGTTAAGTGTGTATATTTGTATAATATAAATGCTTTAAAAGTTGTATATTGATGGGTTGTACAATTTTAATACGTCTCACATAAAATAACATAGTAAAATCAAATACCTTTTTAGTGTTAATTGTCCGGATGGTTCATGTGGTATGGTTCATGTGGATGTCTTATAGCTTGCTTAGTTAAGTTGATGTGAAATTACTAAATTCATAATTCATAATTGTAAGGGTAATTTAGTAATTTCATACCAACTTAACTGAGTAAACTAACAGACATCCACTCCGGAGACTATCCAAGTAACAACCGAGCAAACTATAGGGAACAAACATGCAATTTTAAAAAGATGGGAACTAAAGATGAAAAATGGTAAATCACAAGGACCATCCGGGCAATTAACTCAAATTTTTATGGAGTACAAGTCCAACGCATATCCATCGATTAAGATGTGAACCGTGAGAGTGAAGTTCCGTTGGAAATATTTAAAACTTTCTTTTTATTGGCAGGCAGGAACTCTAACGACGACCGACGAATTTTAACAGATTCATTTTTTCTTTTTTGTTTTTTTCTATTTGTTGGTATTCTTTTATCGGTGAAAGTATGTATTCTAGTAGTATAATAAATGAATACAATTTACGTTTAAAGTCGTAATCACATTATTGGTTTTAAACTTTGATACGTTAGTCCAAACATCCACTAGCTCCAACACTAAATCTAAACGTATCTATGAAACATGAAGTCTAGGATTTCATTTGAGTTGCACCAAACATGCCTTTAAATCCATATTTCAAGAATATTCGAATCAAATAGTGAAAAGTGCACAAAGATTTTGGCTCTAGATTCTAATAATCTTGTTTGGTCAAAGTCAACATATAACATGAAGAAGGATGTCATATTCCTTAAGATTACTTCATTGCTTTTGTCCCCCTTGATGTTATATGTCCACATTGTGGTCCAAAAATATGTTGATTACAACTTATAACATCTTCCAAACAACAATCTTAATTATATGAGCCCACAAGACTTGAATCTATGCAGGTCAACCCCCTCAAGAACAACCAAGATTACCTAAGTGTAGATATGGTCAAAGATTTGCAATGCAATACCATATTGACTACGTAATATGCAATTCATGGTGTACCTTGTGCATAAAAAATTGTACATGGCTACTCGAGTTTACGAAGAGGTGTTTGAATGTTCGATTATTGTAACATAAAAGGGTGTATCGGATTGAACTGGTTGATGCATATCACTTGCAATAGGTCATTTGTTGCTATAATGGTAATAAACTGTAACTTGGTTGCTAAATCTGGTAATGAACTATAAAATGGTTTCTGTTTTGTATCTAAAAAATGTGAAGTTTATATTACTATTTACTATTTCGTTCAGGTCAGCCAAAAATACTAGGTTTATTACATCAGGCCTTGTATGTGTGATAAATTCCATGTATCATATACTACGCAGTGGCGGAGGCAATGTATAAGGAGGGGTAGCCCGGGCTACCTCTCGACTCTGTCTTCGTAGTGTAAAAATACTCTTCAACTTCATCTATGTAGTGTAAATTTTTTATCTTTTTATACAAAGGAACCCCTGATCCAAAAAAAGAATTGGGATACCCCTGAATTTTTTGGCTAGCTCCGCCACTGATGCTACGTCTACTTGTTCATCAATTTGATTTTCTCGGTTCGGCCCCTATTCAAAAAATTTTAATTAATTTAAGAGTTAATTGCTCGGATGGTCTCTGTGGTTTCACGTTTTTTCACGTTTAGTCCCCACATTTTGAAAATAGCATGTATGCTCCCTATGGTTTGTCATTTTGTTACTTGGATAGTCCCCCAACATTTACTCAGGGGACTATCCGAGTAACAAAATGACAAACCATAGGGAGCATACCTGCTATTTTCAAACTAACTGACATCTACTCAGGGACTATCCGAGTAACAAAATGACAAACCATAGGGAGCATACCTGCTATTTTCAAAAGGTGGGGACTAAACATGAAAAAAGTTGAAACCACAGGGACCATCCGAGCAATTATATGAAGTGTGCAGCCGCTGAAATTGTAAAAATAGATATAAAATAAAATTGTACCTTAATACAGTTCCTCCAACCCCCCCAATTCTTTTGGCAAAGCAAATCTATATATCTTATCTTATAACTTATTTTGTGCACCTCTAGTGCAATGCAATGCAACAACCCCTTTGGGCTGTTGTTATGCTTTCAGCCCAAATGTTTCAATTGTATTGTTTTGGAGTGGGCTTTTCTTAAGATGAAATAGTATTGCATTCCTATTTAAGTTCTTTGTCTGCTCCAGTTGTTGTTCTTAGATCTTTCATTTTTTGCTCTTGTCTTCGAATTTCATTTATTAAGTAAAAAGTTTCTTAAAAATGATAGTTAATGTTCCCCATTAGATTGAACTAAAAACCGGAAAAATATGAATGTTGACTTACTTTTCCTAACCTTAACATCTTTGCAAAATGTAATTTCACGTATGTAATTCATTGGTGTATAATCAATTCTTGCATATAATTTTTGAGTTAAATGTCATTTTAGTCCCTGTGGTTTGGGTCATTTTGCCAGTTTAGTTCAAAGGTTTCATTTTTCGTCTGTGGGTCCAAAAAGGTTTCACCGTTGCAATATTAGTCCACTGGGTTAACTTCATCCATTTTTTTCCAGTTAACGAGAAGGGCAATTCGGTCATTTTATATGGCCGAATTGCCCTTCTAGTTAACAAAATTACATATAAAATGACCAAATTGCCCTTCTCGTTAACAGAGAAATGGATGAAGTTAACCTAGTGGACTAAAATGACAACGGTGAAACCTTTTTGGACCCACAGACGAAAAATAAAACCTTTGGACTAAACTGGCAAAATAGCTCAAACCACAGGGACTAAAATGACATTTAACTCTAATTTTTTGAAAGCCACATTCAGTTGGAAGATGATTCATTTACAAATTTAGATGGTAGATGTGAGTTAAGCTTTAATGATGAACAAAATTAAAAAAAAAAAAACAGAGTTAATTACTGTTTTCGTCCATGTGGTTTGTCAAAAATCACCATTTCAGTCCATTAGTTTAAAAATTGCGATTTCAGTCCCTGTGGTTTCACTTTCGTAACCATTTCAGTTCATCTCGTAACCATTTCAGTCCCTGTACTAACAGAATAAATAGGTTGTAATGGTTACGAAAATAAAACCACAGGGACTGAAATGGTTACGAAAGTGAAAGTACAGGGACTGAAATCGCAGTTTTTAAACTAATGGACTGAAATAGTGATTTTTGACAAACCACAGGGACGAAAACAGTAATTAACTCAAAAAAACAACAAATGTCGTTTTTGTTGGATCTTTACAACTTACAAGTAATTACTTGAATATTGTAACTGAACAATTGTTTGTAGAATTTCTTTAACACTACAAACAATCCGAAGAGTAACTATGTGAACCTTTTCTATTATCTTCCAAACTTTTTTAACATAAATTTGTACAGACTAAATTTTAAATTTGTACCATTGTGATCCCTGACATTCTTGAAACATGTCAATTCTGTCAAAAAACTAAGGTTGAATCGAGTAAGTGGACAAATCACAGGGCCGGAAATAACAGTTAACCCATGTTTTTTTTTGGACAAAACTAACATGTTTCAATGTAAGGGACGTAAATGATACAAACTTGAAATTTGGCATGTACTAACATAATTGGACAAACTACAAGAACGAAAAATGACAGTTTACTCTCCTCTTATCATATACCCATTATACTTATGCTACCTTGATTATGATATATCTAAACATGTTCATAAGCTGTAAATGATACACCATATACATATATGATATACTGGTTTGTCCACGAAATGAAAAAGAGAATTATAATTTATTTATCTATGAAAGATGAATAATATCTATATATTTTTAGAGACACTTAGGATTATATCCTGGTCCTCCAAAATAGATATAATTGTGCCAAACATCACTATACCCTTTTGTAACACCATAACAATTAGGCTTGTCTGCGAATAATATAAGATTAGAAACTGGATTTAAGTTATTATATCTATCAATTACTTCCAAGTTCCTAGCATACGCTGCTTTCCCAAGACCTTCATCCGGGAAGTGACCGCTGCCCATTTGAGTCGATGTGTGCTTACCCGAGCTTCCAGAATACACTTCTCCACCATATTCTATTAACGTTGCATGATTTCGAAGATCCGTGAATAAAGAAGCTGGCCAGTACCCAATCACTTCGTTTCCCACCTTCAACCACCAGTTCTCACTCTTCGGGTCCTACAAAAGTAACAAAACCCGACATCACAATAAAGTTGCAACGGTTAACATGATTACAAAAGTCGGTTTATTTTATTAAACACTTACCTTCCATATCATGAAAGCGACATCATATTGTTCACCGTTATATGTTGATATTGGACCAATGACAGCTCCAAGGGAAACCGTGCGACTGGTTTGGACGAACCCTGGACATATCATATTGTAGCAGCCGGATCGATACCCATTGGGCTGTAGTTTTAAAATGTAAGTAGTAATACTTGAAAAACAATAATTGTTCAAAAGGAAATGCTTTATGCCTTTATGTTTCTTGAAAGAATGAAATAACAAAAAATATGGACACATATTAATACACAAACATATAACTTACAGTCCAGTAGGTAAATAGTCTTGGAAGACCATCTTTGTGTTTATTTGGCGTAATCTGCCATAACAAACTAGATATTAGAATGCATACACTATATATACATTCATATTATAAACAAACTTGAAAACAAAAAACGAAAATCATGTGAAGGATAAAAAGATAAGTTCATTACTGTCATTTTATACTTAAAAAGGAAGCTTATAACATAGTCATAATCTTATTTTCTAAAGGGTTTGCAATCTAGCAAGATCAGGGTGTCCTAGCGAGACCAAGGTGTATGGAAAGCTGTGCTTGCTCGTGAGATTAAAAGTTAAGTCCCAAAATAGTTTATTAACTATTATTATAAAATCATTTAATGTAATATAATATTATTAAAAGGTAAAATTATTTTGAAAGCCAATCATTTAATTTAAATATAAATAAGTAGAATAATGTGAGAGCATACATAAATATTGTTATTGTTTTTTAGTGACATTTTGATAAAAATAAATAAATTCAATACAAAAATGTACTTTTGGATGTAACAAAACAAATCTGAATAATAAATAAATAAGAGAGCTAGGGATGAGCTTACTTGCCAACCAGCTTCAATACTGTTGGCAGGACGACCTGGAAAGTTAGAAAGAACCCATATTTGTGAAAGGCTAAAATCATTTCCAATAACATCTGGTTTCCATACATTTAAAACCGCCTTTGCTCCATAGAATTCTTCGTTATGCACAAACCCAATTGCATGCTGCAACATAAAATATATTAATATAATATAAAACAATATTTAATTGAAATAACTAGGTTTCAGGTGAACTTATATTTGGGTTGAGTTGAAAATGAATGGCTTGACCCGTTAACCTTTGAAAATTGAACTTTAAAAAGAACAAAATTTTATAATTTTTAAGCTTCACCCGAAAGCCCATGTCTGAAACATCTAACGTGATTAAAAGTTTATTACAACCCGCCAAACCATTTTTGGCATGTATAACTCATTTAAACTCGATCACAGCACGTGTACAACCCATAAACGGGGTCGTCTCAAAGAATCCTCAAAAGGTTATGGGTCTTAAATGCGTTGAAAAAACGAGCCTCTAGTTGGGACAATATAAATTGGTTTTAACTTTAATTGGGTATAATTTTAAACTACTGGGCTAATTTTTATTGGGTTCAAACTTTACTAATGGGTATTGACCAATAAAAGAGTAACAAGCTGAATTTAAAATGGGTTTTATTGTTTAAAGGACTTGAAATAAATAAAATGTTAATGGGTTTAAGTGTTTAACAAAGTACATATTTTTTTTTCTCTCTCTCTCTATATATATATATATATAAATTAAAAATTTGGGCACTCGGAGAGACCGGGCCTTGAGGCGCCGCCTGCCCGGCCCTCTTCCAAAGTCGGTTATGCTCATAAACATGTTTAACATGTTAAGATAATCGGTTACATGTATAGCCTAAGGTTGATCTCTTCTTCGAGTATAGTAATTGTTTTTAGAAAAAAATAAAAAAAAAAGAGAGATAGACAAGTTTATACCTCATGGTCTGGGTTAGCTGGGATATCTTTTATACTATATTTCTTTCCAAGTTTAGAAATTGAAATAATGTCACTAGCACTTGTTCTTCTAATGGGAATGGTTCCATTTGGGCATGATTCACCATTTGAATTCCACAACTGCTTGATTTCCAAGTTATTTCCCGCAATATGATCATGTCCTTTTGGTAACTCTGGTAGACTCTATTTATTATAATTAATTTTCAAAGAAGGAAAAAAATTAGCTTGGTATATCATATCAGTTAATATAAATGTTTTTTTTAAATAAATAAGGAATAACTTGATGTCTGAAAGATACCGTTTACCCTTTAAAATCTATAAAGCCCTGCCAAGAATGTTAAAAATGATAATTTATAAAAATTTATATATACAATGATACCCGCAAGTATATATACATCTCTCGTCACACAGTTAGTGTTAACATGCGGTATTATCACATTTTTTGTATTTTAATTTGATACTAATGTGTTGTCATAGAGTTTACGTATAAACTTTGTTCAGCATCAAATATATGTATTCAGAATTTTTGTTGAAATATATCATGTCACATTTTTTAGTACTATCAAACCCAATATATACTTAGTTTTAAGAAGTGATTTATAAACAAAATGTATTTAGATTTTCTAGTGATTTAAAAACATTTCATGATATGTTAACCCACATTGTTCCTATTTGAATTTTATAAAACTTCACTACTGATATTAAATATATTGTAGAGATAAACCTTTCAAAACCATTATTTTAATTATAAATTTTAAAATACATATATACAATAATATATAAAAGATCGACTTTCTAAACATAAATACATACTAACATGATTCTAATACAAGTTTATATAAGGTACTTTAAACTTACGAATGACATTTTTTCTCTTAATTCAGGAATATCAAAAGCTGGTTGAAGGTGAAAGAAAACACAATCTATTACATCACCATCCGGACTCTGATTCAACAAAAAAGGAAAATTAATCTCAACAATACAAATACAAACATATTATAAAATCAATAATGTGTAAGTCGACAATTCACTATATAGAGTACATGGATTACCTTAAATGACTTAACAAATGGCTTGTTAATCTTCCTAAGATAAGCATTAATCAATTCCATATCCTTCAACTTGTCGCCTGCGGGCATCGAAGAGTCATTTTCTTCTCGAAAATCCTTTGAGGAGAAAACTGGCGAAAGCAAGGAAACCAATACAAAAACGAATATGATAGCACAGATATCTCGGCAATAATTAGACATCATCGTTGTAAACTATTTTATATAACAAGACCTATTTATAAATAATCTTCAAGAAAAGATGCTTTAGGGTTTTTTCTAAAATATGTTGTTATTTATACTATGTCGACCATGCCATGATTTAATATTTAATAATGGGGTTTGCAAAGTTTCAGTTTTTAGAGAACTGATAATTAATATATATCCGTTTCTGACAAATAGTTCAATGTAAATGTAACCTCTCCATCAAACATAAAGAGATCATTGATCATGATTTATTAAGTATTATTTTCCCCCAATTGAAACCGATTCATTAAATCAATACTTTTTGAATTGATATTTGGTTTAAATGAAAAAACTCATATCAGTTTTCATTAAATCAATACCTTATGAATTGGTAGTTGGTTTTTTTTTTTTTTTTTTTTTGAACGGCCAACAAAATTCATTTTATTAATCAAAGGGTTAACAACAAGTTAGCCCACACCATTACATACGCCAATACAAAACTATACTACAAACATTTCCTCGATACATCAAAATTACACCACTCTTCCCACGATATCTCCATTAAAGATGATCGATTTCCAACCCATAAGAAACTTAGGTGCTTAATCTCCACCGTCAAATGTTCCAGATTCGCCTGTTTGCCATTGAAAACTCGATCATTTCTGCACCTCCATATTACCCAAATCGATACTTGCATAATTGCGTATACCAGCTTCCTCCATTTTTCCGTACCCCAAATATGTTTATGCCATCCCAACAGATCCTTTACACTAAAAGCATATATACTTGAGATTTTACACCATTGAGAAACGAAATTCCAAACCTCTTGTGCCATTTCACAGCTAACAAACAGATGTTCCATGTCTTCATCAAATTGACCACATAAATTGCAAGAAGTCTGACATGTAATAACGTTCCTGCGTGCTAAAGCTACAAGAGTCGGCAGCCGATCTAACGAAACTCTCCAGGCCAAGAAGTTTACCTTTATCGGGTTCCAATTGTTCCATCTAAAATCATTTCCCAAGTCTGAGAATCTTGCAGCCTGTAGTGTGCACTTAAGGCTTTTTACCGAGAAGGTGCCTGAACCATCAAGTTCCCAGCCCCATCGATCACCCCCATCTCCCCATGCCGTCTTAAACAGCTCCTCAGACAGCTTCTGTACATCGCTTAATTCCTGCTGCGTCTCCGGCTGCCGTACCCAGTTAAAGATCAGAGTCATCACATCGCTTGTAACCTTTACTTGATCCGAAACGGCTGCGTTTTTACTTTTTTCCAACTCATACAGGCCTGGATACCGACTTTTTAATGTTCCACCTTCTGTCCACCTCTCTTTCCAAAAGGAAATCGAATCTCCCACTCCCGGTATCGCCCAGAAACTGTCCGAAATATTCAGCCCACATTTTTTCCATGTCTTTTGAAACTCTGAAAACTTGCTTCCATGGACCGGCTATTGACAATCTCCCAGGAATCGGGTTCCACTTTCTTTCACTATGGTGTATACTCCAAATTACTTTATGCCATAAACTATCCGGATCCGTCTTAAATCTCCACCACCACTTGGCGAGCATTGCTAGGTTCGCATCTTTCAAGGACCCGACACCAACCCCTCCTAATTCCTTTGGTGTCATAACATTATCCCAGGCTACCAAAGTCATTTTTCCCCTTTCCGGCGTTATACCCCAAAGAAATTCACGTCGTAACCTTTCAAGTTGGTCAATAACCTGTGCTGGGGCTCTATACAAAGAGAAATAATACGTTGGAAGTGCGTTTAATACCGACTTAATTAATGTCAACCTTCCGCCAAATGATAGAGTTTTAGCTTTCCAAATCGCCAACCTTTTTTTAAAAACTTCTACTACCGGCTGCCAATTTCTTACCAAGTTCATGTTTGCCCCTACTTGTAATCCTAAGTGTTTAAACGGAAAACACCCGACTCTGCACCCCAATGTATTGGCCATATTCTGAATATGAGCATCACATACATTCACACCAAAAAACCAACTTTTACCAAGATTTACCCGAAGCCCCGACGCTAAGAAGAAACACCGAAGAATTCTCCTTAAATTATGTACACTATTCACCGACCACCTCCCCACAAAAATAACGTCGTCTGCATATAGGAAGTGGGAAAGAACCGAACCTTGGTTCATGAACCGGACCCCTTCATATAATCCAAGTGAGCATGCTTTCTTCATTACTCCTGACAAGGCTTCCATTGCGATGATGAATAAAACGGGGGATAAGGGATCCCCTTGTCGCAATCCCCTATAGCATGTGAACTCCTGCGTAGTGACCCGTTTACTAATACAGAAGCCCTAGCATTTTTTACCGTGGCCGTAACCCAACTGATATACATCGAGGGAAACTTCATTTGCTCCATGATGCTTTCCACAAATCCCCAATTTAGCGAATCATAAGCCTTTTCAATATCCGCTTTGAATATAAACCCCTCCTTTCTATTAGACCTCATCCACGGAATTAACTCATTAAGTATCAACGGCCCATCCAATATACTCCTGTTGGCTAGAAATGCAGTTTGTTCCTCCGAAATTAGCTTATTAATAACTATCTTCATTCTAATAGCCAATACTTTCGAGATCACCTTATTTATGCATCCAATAAGACTAATTGGCCTATAATCCCCCATGCCATTCGGATCATTACACTTAGGAATAAGTGCAATAAACGATGAGGTACACCCATGAGAAATGGTTGCATTTTGTGAAAACTCCTCAAACACTTTAATGAAATCCGCCTGTAATGATCCCCAACATTTCTTAATAAACCTGAAATTGATGTCGTCAGGGCCCGGTGCCTTTTCACTTCCACAATCCCAAATAGCGTCTTTTATCTCTGTTAATGAGAACAGGGCTACTAACATCTCCCCCTCTGCATCAGTCACCTGACCAAGGTACGGACACGTCAACCTGGGCCTAACCTCCATCGGTTCCAGGAACTTTTGTGCGAAAAAGGAGCATATTGAATCCTTAATCAGCGGTGGATCTGTCTCCCATACCCCATTCATCATAAGCCCGTTTATGCGATTAGAGCTTTGATTTGCATTTACAATATTATGAAAAAAGCTTGTGTTTTCATCCCCCTCCACGGCCCACTTCACCCTTGACCTCTGCTTCAGATCCATTACTTAGACTGTCACACCCTCAGAAATCCACACGCGGAGTATTACCGCGAGGCGTGTGACGACCAGGATCTTAGCCACTAATTATTTCGAACGGATTAGTTATTGATAAAAACATTAGCATAATTAGTGACCTAATTTAAATTTTTCAAAACATAGTTTAAGTTCACAGCGGAAAGGGGAAGAAAACGCATCATAATTGAAACCACAAGTTTATTAACATGTTACTTACGAACCACGCACTCCATCTGATTGCAGCGTCCGTCCCAAGCTGTATCGAGCAACCTGCAAAGCATGCAGTAGAGTGTCAACATAGCGTTGGCGAGTTCACGTGTTTGCAGTTTTCCAGTTTTAATTCCAAAAACTTGTTTTAACCAGTTAATTTATCCGTTTATACATGCCATGGGGAGCTACCCCATAAGTAAGCGACTAAACTGTTTTTCCAATACCGAATACTTCATGTGACCGTACGTTTCCGTAAAGTGCCCCGTTTGTCAATGTTCTATCATCATTGACGGTTTGCCAGAGTCTATTAGTTCACTCCCGATCCCATACACGGGCACGGTGTGAGGCTGGTAAGACCTAAATAGCGCTATCAACTAATAACCCGTTCGCCTGGCCCCGGCGACTAATCGGTATTATGTAGTAGGGACTTGAGTGATAGAGTTTCGTTTAGTGTTGCTCGTTGCATTCCGTATAAACAGTAATTAACTAAGAGTTCCCAGTAACAAGGGAAGAAAAGTAGGTTTGTATCCCTCACAAGGGATAGTGTTGTTACCCGTATCCCACACCAGGAGATAGAAATACCGTATCCCGCACAAGGAGATAGCAAGCAATTCCAAACCAGGAATAGTTGTTTCGTTCTGTTTCCCAACCACCGGGAACGCATGCTTTAAGTAAAAAGTAGTGAACTCACCTTTGCTTTGCTCGGTAGTCAATTTACTTGTGTTACGTTGGTCAACCATACCCTATTATGGTTTATAAATATTTATTAGGTCCGTATGCAAGTAACATTACGCACAAACTACACGTATCTAGCACATAGCACGTAACTCATACTAGCATACACGTTATTGGGCCTATCCCAGCCTATAAACAGTTAAACAGTAACAGTTAAACATTTACAACAGCACAAAGTTCAAAACATCAGCTTATGCGGCCCAATAACTAAGCGAGACAGTCCAGTCGAAACCGGGTGGTCTCGACTCGAGAACAAGAGGTCTCGAGTCGCAACCACGAGTTCCTGAGTCAAAACCAGAGGGTCTCGAGTTGTGCATAACTGAGTCGCAACCTCTGGGGGTCTCGAGTCAGGTCTCGAGTCGTAACCAAGCTACTCTCGACTCCGGGAGCGTGTTGTCTGGTTTCGAGTTGTCTCTGAGGGGTCTCGAGTCGCAACCATATAAGGTCTCGACTCGCAAACTGTGCAGATGTTTCTAGAATCCTCCGAATGGTAATATCCAATCAGATTTCATAAGCACGTACTATCCAATCAAATTTCATTAACATGTTTTATTCTACCGTACACTACCAAATTGGATCAAAACAGCATAATTCAAATATTCATGGCGTCTTCAAATAGTTCATCATTAGGGTTTTCAACATTTCACAACAGATTCCGCTTATGATAACACATCATCATCCATCACGGTTTTGCTAGCACAATAGTAACATTCACTTCACACATGAAACCCCCAATCATTCACCTCATCACTATCAAGAACAAATCCCATTTTTATGATTTTTAAATCCTGGGTATAAGCTTCTATTTAAATCAACAGATCGGCGAATAGCGTTCATCCTTATTAATCACCCAGTAGACTCTTATTATTTTGTACCATCAATCCTCCAACCATCATTTCCAACCCTAGGTCAATTAACTTAACTAATATGACTAATTGCCCCAAAATTACATTAGCAGGTTGTTATCCAAAGTCTCAATTATCTAGTAACATTCCAACAGTCAATGGTTTCTAATTCATCTTGCTTGCATAACACCTATTTTTATCAAAACAGTTTGTCATAGTAAATAACATCGAATGCCCTTTTGTTATTATCATTCATCTAACACATATAGACATACATTTTCATTTCACACTTTTAAACCACAAGGATATAAAACAATTCAAATAGTGACTAGTGCACAGCCAATGATTTATAATAAACACTAATATCCATAATATATCACTGACCTAAAGATTTAAGGGACGAAAGGAACACACGAGCAGTTCCTGCTTCTGATCTGAACCGAGCCGAGACCAAACATCTGAAGAGATCTGTCCCAAACATGTCTACGGTTGACCCGAGTAGAACCCGAACAGAGACCCGATTCTGACCCGAGAACGAACCAGTGAAACCTGTCGGAGTCAGAAGTACCACCGCCGCTGCTTTCGCTTCTAGCGACGATGGCCGCCAGCATCCCCAATCAACGACCACCATCTTCTTCTTCGATCAGCAGTACGGCTTGAGCCGGTTCGACGTTAAAACAGAGCATCGGAGAAGAGAGAGAACAAGAGGGGTGTGTGTGACTATGCAGCCGCCGGAGATGCGCTCCGGTCATCGGTTCAGCAGAGAAGGAGTGGGAGGTGAAGGTGAGTGGGTTGCGTGCGGGAGAGAGGGACGAGGAGGGTGTCGCTAAGGTTGTGATGTGGCCCGAGCTGGTTTGCCGGAAATGAGGCGCCGGAATATGCTCCGGTCGCCGGAAGTGTTAGTCGGCTGCTCATTTTGAAAGGAGCATTAGGGTTTTTGTCCAAAAAGTGAGGGGGGGGTGAGGGATTAGTAAGGTTATATAGGCTAGGGATTTAGGTGGGGCTATGGTAAGTTGGGTTGGGTTGGGCCTAGCCCAAGTGCGCGACCCGTTAAATGTTTGCGCGTCTCGTTTAATTATACCGGCCCGGTTATTTTAAAACATAACCGTGGTGCGTAATTAAGTTTCTAATCGCGTGTGCTATTATTTTGACAACACTTAATAAACACTACTAGTAATAATAATAAAAACAATAATAATGATAATGAACGTGCGTATTACTAAAATGCCCTTCTCTCGACAACGAGAGTACAGGGTGGTACATTCTCCCCGTGTTACAGGAATTTCGTCCTCGAAATTTAAGTAAAAGTCATACGATTCGCTCTTGTATGTATAAATAGACTCCATTACCATACGTAAATACAAGCAGTTTCACGAAAGTCCACAAAACTAACACGTAAGTCACATAGCACGTAACAGTCACGTATCACAAGATCCACAGAGTTTGTACGTATTTCACATAGTATAGAATTTCACGAAATTAATTAATGCGTAGGAAAAACCCGAAGTGTCACATAGACTCTATCTGCCTCCATAATAATCCTTTTACATTCTGCCCTATTACCCAGTTCGTCCGGAGAAAGATCCCGCTCCTCCGCTATTAACTCCAAAGCCTCCAACGTTTCCATCTTTTCTTTATAAACCAACTCCTTTTCTGATTTGATAATGTTCACCCGCTCCTTTATCTTGAACTTAATCCACTTTAGTTTTACTACGAGGCCCATATCCGCCGCCCCTTGGATGGAAAAACTCCCTAAAGCTTGCTCAATATACTCCATGATACCAGGCATAACTAACCAGGAGTTGAAAATCCTGGTTGGAATAGGCCCAAAATTTGAGCTAAAACTGACATCAAGATTGGACAGTGGTCCGAGACCACATTGGACAAAGCAACAGCTGAAGCAGCCGGCCATTTGCCTGAAACTCTCTACAAACCAAATACCGATCCAATTTGCTTTTGTGTACCCCATTATCTGAATGATACGTAAATTTTCGCCCACCCATATGGTACTCCACCAAGTCTGCTCTTTCAATAAACCAGTTAAACCATTCAGCGTTCAAGGCTACGAAATCAGAATTGAATCTTTCACTCGGATCCCTGACGTCATTAAAATCCCCACCGAACACCCACATACCTTCTAACGACTTCTTTAGCAAAAGCAACTCCTCCCATAGGGCCCTACGTTCTACCGGATCATTATAAGCATACACGTTAACTATGTTAATTAATTCTCCAGTATGTTTAATGCTACCTTGCACCACTATGAATCTTTGTTCTCTGATAACATCAATATATTCAAACACATAAGGATCCCACATGCTGATCAAACCCCCTGACCTACCAACAGCGTCCACAGACACCATTTCGAACCGCGATCTACCCCAAAATTTTCCGGCTGTAAACTGTGTAATACCCCCCCAATTTTGTTTCCTGTATCGCTAGGAAGTGTACCCCGTGCGATGTTTTTAAGCCTCTAACCCAATCAACTTTCCTCTGGTCCCCGACCCCCCTTAGATTAACAAACATAAAATTCATCGTAAATCGTTTTGTTCACCAGTAATAATCTCTCTAACCTGATTGTGAAAATCACCGAGTTGAAACCCAACCGATGAGCCGACTGCCACTGTGTCATCCGCTTCTTCCTGAACCCCCCTGTCATTTGCCGTCTTCGGTACTTCAGGACAACCAGGTGGACTTTGATCCGAGATCCCACCTCCCGTGTTTTCACCAGTATCGACTAGAACATCCCCACAGTCCCCTCTGCTTGCTTCGAAAAAATTACCTCCATCCTTGTTTACCGAGTCGCCCACAGGATCCTCCACCAAATGTGCAGAATTATTTAGATCAAACGATCTTTCTAGGTTCCGTATATGAGACTGTGCTGGATAAACATTATCCATGTCTTCCTCTTGTGGGCTCCTAGCCCTCCTTGGCCTTTTCCTGGACATGGTTCCTGGGCCCTGGCCCAACCCACTATTGGGTTCCTCAAAATAACCACCCACATAATTTCCTGCCGGGTATCCGTCATCATTTTTTGTTTTTTGCCCGTGTCATCAGCCGCCGAGTTAAATGTACCCCCATTATGATTCCCATGCACACCTTGCATGGGGGATGATGGTTCCGATTCTCGAGGGTGCTCTTTCGACTTCTCACCCCCGCCTGTTCGAATTTCCCCTTCCTCCTCTTTATCGTCCGGCAATGCTGCCGACTCCGATGACCTTGCCGGCGAACCTTTCCTAACCTCCGATAGTTCCGTAACCACATCCTTTAACCATGGATTAAATTCTTCTCTCACCCAAACATTGTAAATTCTCCCTCGCCATTCTATGTTTACCTCCTCCTCGATATGCTTCCCGACTCCAGTCACTATCCAGCATCCACTGTCCGAATTATCCATCTCCGTCCACGAAAATTCTGATGACCCTACCAGTCTTCCGAAGCATTCCCCCACCCGGTTATACTTCTTGCTGTCTCTGAGATGAATAGAAAGTCCACAGGTTTTTATCCACACCAGACGATCATACTCCAAATCCTGTCCTTTCCATAACGTGGCCGACAAGACTAACTGGTTCCACTCTTCGCCATTGATTCTAGTAAATTCCATCGCCTGTCCTTTCTCTTTAAACACCACAATACACTTCAATCCACCAAGGTAAGACACCGGATATTCACCAAGCCCCCTTACTTCCATCATCCTTCTGAACTCTTTTAATGCTCCGATATCTTTTAATTCAACTATGACCGCCCTCATCATGCAATGGTCCGGATAAACCGCAATCCTATCTTCTGCAATAACTGTCTTATTTTCCTTTATCTGTGACTCCTGTTTTTCTTTAACCACATCCGAATACGTAACTCCTTCTTTCACCGGCTTGTATTCATACACCGGCCTTCGCTGTGAGATCGGGTCTCTATACGGAACTTTAATACGTGGCTGCTGACCATCTCCATCGTCATAACCATGACTCTGAAACAGCCTGTGGTTTTTATCAAATTTCGCCACCGAGACACTCACTTTTGCTTCAAACATTTTTACCTTGTTCATGGCTTGCAGTGTTGTCATCACGTCATGCACACCCTCGTATCGAACAAAACCGAAGTGATTACCTCTGGAGTCTTTTTTTCGTGCCACATACGCGTCCTTTAACACACTATACTGTTGAAAGGCCCTCCATAAGATCATTCTAGACACACACCCCGGAAGATTCGTAACATAGAACGATGTTACCTGCTTCCCCCCGAAGTAATGCTTAGGGGGACCTTGGTTGTGGAAGCTCCCCATCACCCTACCCAAGAAGAAGCAGACCCCGATACCGAATGGAATCGATAGAGAATCGAGATATAATGAGAGGTATAGATAGCCACAAGCAATATGCAGACCCAAACACACCTCCACATGATATCCCAACTTCCACTCTTCGTCGAGCTACCGGCGGTCTCTCTTCCACCAAAGAAACAAGGAAAGAACGCAGATAACCGAATCCCGGCAGGCGAATGGGAGTATCAGTGGATCGGGTTAGGATGAAAGGTCAGCCGGAAGAGCAACCTTGCACGTTAACCCAACAGACCTATCTCCGTCGAGCTCCCGACGATCGGTATTCTAGAGAAAGGAGATTTAAAATAAAAACTCTACGTTATATAAAACAAGTATCTGTATAATTGGTAGTTGGTTTAAATGCATATATACAGTTTTCAAATACATATTGAAATTAATAAATAAGTCACACATTCGATATGGGAAATACAACTTAATTGATTTAAACTCCATCAACATTCTAAAGTCCTCCAATAACATGCTTATTAGTTGAATTTTAATAGTCGTAATACATCAATTCTAAACAAGTTAATATGAAGATTGGCTCGAATATGGGTTTGCAAACTTTGGATAATAACAATAGACATATTATACAGGGTCAATTGCATACATCCCTCTATAAAACTCATCAATTGCATATTTACCCAACCAAAAATCAAAATTACATATATCCCCTCCCTTATTGAACAATGTTGCAAATTACCCGTTTTGGTTTGTTTTAATAAAATATATAATATTAAATGACTATTTTGCCCTTATTTTGCTAAATCTTTAAGATTTCCCCCTTTTTTTATCTACCCATTTTTAAAACGCCATCTATGAGCCAAGTATTACTGGAATTTATATAAATTCATTCATTCATACAAGAATTCAAAAGTTAATCAGCTAAATTCAACAATCCACTGTATCTCAATTTGAAAGAATATAATAACTATAATCTTAGAAAATGCAGTTTGCATACCAATAGATGGAATCGTTCCATTTCACCGACTAGGCAACATAAGCCAAAATTTCCAAAATATAAAATATCCATCTTCAACATCGATAATCATTCTTTTTCAAAAGCATGATTAGAGAACACCTTTCACAACCATTGTTTTCAAAACTAATTCATATTTGAAATTTTTGATATTTGAAATTCTAAGGGTAACATTGTCATTAAATGGAATTTTAATAAGGGAGTGGATATATGCAATGGAGGTTTATAAGAGGATATATGCATTTTTTTTAACGGCAAGGAACGACATGCCAACCACCGCGACACCAAGCGTTGTGGCCAAGGTCGACTGCTCGACCGCCGCTAGCCCATTGGCACTCCCCAGATGCGCGCAAACCCGACCTCCACCCGTCCGAAGGCACGGCAGTGGAATAATCGGTAAAACCTCGCCTCCCATCCAAGTCGAACCGGCGCCACCCGTATTCGCTCTTCACCTGGTTGCCGTAGGAAATAATGAGGAGAGTAGGAATCGAACCTAAGTCACAAGGAACATCAATTCTTTCCCCCAACCACTCCACCACTACCTCATTGGCGTGATATATGCAATTATCCCTTAAATACTACTACAAATAGTAACAATGGACACCACCGATAACAGAACCATCATATCTACACATACCACCCCTTTTAGGTATACAATGAAGAATATCGTATTTTTTATAACCTTCTGCATATCCCATTAATTTATATTTATAAAACATGTAGAAAGTTGTTATAAATCAGATATACTGATACAGTTAAGGATCCAGACCCATTAGTCCAACAAGTTTTACATCTCACTAAGGCACATGACCTGGTCCAAAATCATAATGCATCGAAGAAGCCTGCTAAATCAGTTGAGAAGATGGAGTAGTAGCGTAATATTAGGAGCAACAGTAGTTTGCATGTTTCCCATGCTTGCACGTTTCCATTTTCCTTGTCATGTCCCTAATATAGTGCATATAGATTAGGAGTTGAATTTCTATTTAAAGCATTGTACTTTCTTTTATGAAATACCAGAAAAAATTATCGCATATTTGGTTCCTTTCTTCTTCTATATTTTCTTGGAGATTTACCCACCCAAAGGGCATCATATAGATAGCATAGTTTATCTCCCACCATAATCGTTTAACAGTTATACCCATATGTATATAAACTCTTGTATTGAATGGTTGAAATGATTGCTTCAAAATCTCTACACATTTTGGTTGTGCGGTATACGTAGCAATACCACCACCACAACGAACTACAATGGAACCCCAAAGAAGATTGGTATCTACATAGGTTTAACTCCCCATCTATTATTAAATATCTAGAATCGTTGATAAGGGACATGTTTTTTGTTGACTGTCATTTTAATAAGACAATGTTCCCAGTCTTAGGGGGAGATAAGAATAAAGAAAGACTGGTAACACAAGAAATAACGTGGAATACATCATCACTATCAAATATCGACCCCCGAAGTGGTCAATATGAATATGAAGTTCAAAAGATTATACATTTGCAAAGAATAACAACGAATGATGACCATGTAACATGATATAGCCAAGACTACGCGTCACACTAGACTAGGAGACTTGTAGCCCGACCCACAATATTTAGGCCAACACATGTTGATCCACTATGTTTGATACATCTTATCATATACCCAATATACTTATGCTACCTTATGATATATCTGAACATGTTTATAAGTTATAATTTATACACCATACACATATACTAATTTGTCCAAGAAATGAAAAAGTGAATTATATTTTATTTTATTTATCTCTGAAAAAATGAAAAATATCTATATACTTTTAGAGACACTTTGGATTATATCCTGGTCCTCCAAAATAGATATAGTTGTGCCAAACACCACCGTACCCTTTTGTAACACCATAACAATTAGGCTTATCTGTATATAGTTGAAGATTAGAAGCTGGATTTAAGTTATTAGCTCTATCAACTACTTCCAAGTTCCTAGCATACGCTGCTTTCCCAAGACCTTCATCAGGGAAATGGCCGCTACCCATTTGAGTCGAGGTGTGCTTACCCGAGCTTCCAGAATACACTTCTCCACCATATTCTATTAACGTTGCATGATTTCGAAGATCCGTGAATAAAGATGCTGGCCAGTACCCAATCACTTCGTTTCCCACCTTCAACCACCAGTTCTCACTCTTCGGGTCCTACAAAAGTAACAAACCCCGACATCAAAATAAAGTTGCAATGGTTAACATGATTACAAAAGTCTATTTATTTTATAAAACACTTACCTTCCATATCATGAAGGCAGCATCGTATTGTTCACCGTTATATGTTGATATTGGACTAATGGCAGCTCCAAGGGAAATTGTACGACTGGTTTGGACGAACCCTGGACAGAGCATGTTGTAGCAACCGGATCGATACCCATTGGGCTGTAGTTTTAAAATGTAAGCAGTAATACTTGAAATACAATACTAACTATGTGTTATATAAATAAATGGACTAATCTAGAACGTTATTGAAAAGAATACCAAATCATTGTTCAAAAGGAAATGCTTTAAGTTTCTTCAAATAACCAAAAATATGGACAAATTTTTAATACACAAACATATAATTAACTTACAGTCCAGAAAGTAAACAGTCTTGGAAGACCATCGATGTTTTCACTTGGGTTAACCTGCCATAACAAACTAGATGTTAAAATGCGTACACTATACATCCATATAAACAAACTTGAAAACAAAAAAGGAAAATCACGAAATGATAAAGGATAATTTCATGACTGATATTATATATTTCAAAATGAAGCTTATGACAAAATGTGTGAGAGTTTGATTGTTTGAGTTTGGACGCAACATGTATGTATGTAGAAAAGTGGTTTCAACAAATATTTTTATTTATAGATGTTTTTATATATGTTTTTATTTATAGATATTTTTCATGATGTGCATTGAACATATAGTTTTCGGGTTTGTTTGATACACACATGGTATAACACATCATAGTCTATTTTTCCAAAGGATTTACAGTTTAACGAGACCAAGGTGTATGGAAAGATGCCCTTGCTCATAAAAGTAAGAGATAAGTCCCAAAAAAAATTATTATCAATTATTATAAGATAATTTAATGTAAAATAATATTATTAAAAGGTAAAATTATTTTGAAATCCAATCATATAATTTAAATATAAATTAGTATTATAATGTGAACATATAAATTAATATTGATATTGTGTTATAGTTACATTTTGATATAAATAAACAAATTCAATATAAAAATGTATTTTTGAATATAACAAAATTAAAAATGAATTACTAACAAATAAATAAAATTTTTATTTATATATGTTTTTATTTATAGATGTTTTTCATGACGTGCATTGAACATATAGTTTTCGGGTTTGTTTGATACACACATGGTATAACACATCATAGTCTATTTTTCCAAAGGATTTACAGTTTGACGAGACCAAGGTGTATGGAAAAATGTCCTTGCTCATAAAAATAAGAGTTAAGTCCCAAAAAAATTTATTATCAATTATTATAAAATCATTTAATGTAAAATAATATTATTAACAGGTAAAATTATTTTGAAATCTAGTCATATAATTTAAATATAAATTGGTAGTATAATGTGAACATATAAATTAATATTGATATTGTGTTTATAGTTACATTTTGACATAGATAAACAAATTCAATATAAAAATGTATTTTTGAATATAACAAAAAAAAATGAATTACAAATAATTAAATAAATAAATAAGAGAGCCAGGGATGAGCTTACATGCCAACCAGCTTCAACACTGTTGGCAAGACGACCTCGAATGTTTGAAAGAACCCATATTTGTGAAAGGCTAAAATCATTTCCAATAACAGTTGGTTTCCATACGTTTAAAAGCGCCTTTGCTCCATAGAATTCTCCTTCATCCACATACCCAATTGCATGCTGCAGCATACAACATGGCTTTGTATTAAAATTTATTAACAATAAATAATATTCAAACAAAATAATCAGGTCTCAGTTAAGTTGTATTCGGGTTAAGTTTTAAATGAATCGCTTACCCATCACCATTCAAAGTTGAAGTTTAAAAAGAATAAAAACATATAGTTTATAAGCTTCACCCGAAAACTTATTTCCAACACTTCTAACGTGTCAGAAGTTTATTACAACCCGCCAACCATTTTTTGACATGTATAACCCATTTAAACTTGATCACAACATGTTTACAATCTACAAACAGAGTTGTCCCCAAGAATTCTCAAAAAGTTTTGGGTCTAGGATAAGTAGAAAAAATGGGACTCTATTATGCCATTTTTAAATGGGTTTCAACTCTGTTGTGGAGTAAAAGAGTAATAAGCTCAATTTAAAATGGGTTTGAAATAAATAAATGTTAAAGAGTTTAAGTGTTTAACAAAGGTTACAAAATTTTCTATCAAAAATAATACACATATATATTGTTAAAAAAATCTGAACCCTTGGGGAGACCGGGCCTTAGGTTGTCGCCCCTCCCCAAGGTTGGCTCTACCCATAATACAATAATTGTTTCTAGCATAAAATAAAAGATGAGATAAAAAGTTTATACCTCATGGCTTGATTTACCCGGGATATCTTTTCTACTATATTTCTTTCCAAATTTAGAAATTGAAATAATGTCACTAGCACTTGTTCTTCTAATGGGAATGGTTCCATTTGGGCATGACTCACCCTTTGAATTCCATAATTGCTTGATTTCCAAATTATTTCCGGCAATATGATCATGTCCTTTTGGTAATTCTGGTAGACTCTGTTTGTTATGATTTATTTTCAAACAAGTAAAAAAATAAATTAGTTTCGTATACCATGTCAGTTAATATATATGTTTTTTAAGAGTTAAGATCTCATACAAATATTGTCTTATTTAAAAGCAATAAGAACAGATCTTGAACTTTCGCATCATTACTAACAATAACTATGCTATTTAATGAGATTCAAGTGTGTTTTAGTCATTTTCTTATTTTCTATTAACCACCCATTTCATCCGGTTTTTAAAACTCAAATAACTTTTATATACTTTAGTATTTTATTAAAAAAACAATACCATAGAATCAAACATTTTTCATCTTCAATATGAATATAATATTGTTATACTTTTATAAAAATGACATTCTTTTAAAAAGTTGTAAAATAGTGTCTTATAATTATGCTAATAAGTATAACCAACGCATATATAAGCAACACAAGAATTTCTATAATCAACACATACCTATATAATTATAACCGGCACATACGTACACGATTATAACCGGCAAATAATCTATATAAGCAACACATGAATTTTATAACCAACACATATAAGCAACACATGAATTTGTATAATCAACACATTAATTTGAAACTGCATCCATAATTTTATGAACTTTTAGAAACCAACTTTAAAATAAAATACAAAAAAAGCTCTTTATACATGAATAGAGGGATGACACGTAACATGTTGTAAATGATTCTTACTGTTTTTACTTTTCACACAAAATGAAGTTTATATATTATCCTACCACGTTTTTTAAATAAATAATAACTTGATGTCTTAAAGATAAGGTTTACCCTTTAAATTTAATAAAGCCCTGTCTAAAATTTTAAAAATGGTAATTTATATATACATTGATAGCCACAAGTATATATACATCTCTCTTTACACTGCACACATGGTGTTAACATGCGGTATTATCACATTTTTGTATTTTAAACTCATACTAAAATTGTTGTCATAGAGTTACGTACAAACTTTGGTTTGCATCAAATATATGTATTCTGATCTTTGTCGAAATATATCATGTCACTTTTTCAGTACTATCAAACCAAAATTTATTAAGTTTGAAGAAGGGATCACTTCTAAGAACATCCGGCCATCAAATATCTAATTAGATTTTCTAGCGATTTATAAAGCATTTCATATCATATGTTAACCCACAGTTCCATTTTAATTTTATAAAACTTCACTACAAATATTAAATATTGTGTAGAGATAAACGTTTCAAAACCATGAATACAAAATACATATATACAGTAATATATAAAAAAACGCCTTTCTAAATATACATATAAATATAAACGTTAAGCATGACTCTAATACGAGTTGATATAAGGTACTTTAAACTTACCAGTGACATTTTTTCTCTTAATTCAGGAATATCAAAAGCTGGTTGAAGGTGAAAGAAAACGCAATCTATTACATCACCATCCGGACTCTGATTCAACAAAAAAGGAAAATTAATCTCAACAATATAAATACAAACATTATAAAATCAATAATGTGTAAAACAAGCTTTTATAAATCAGCAATTCACTATATAGAGTACATGGATTACCTTAAATGACTTAACAAATGGCTTGTTAATCTTCCTAAGATAAGCATTAATCATTTCCATGGCATTCAACTTCTCGCCTGCGGGCATGGAAGATTCATTTTCTTCTCGGAAATCATTTGAGGAGAAAACTGACGAAAACAAGGAAAGTAATACAAAAACAGAAATGATAGTAGAGATATCTAGGCAGGAATTAGACATGATCATTGTATATTATTTTATATAACAAAACCTAATCAGAAATAATTAAGAGAAGATGCTTTAGGGTTTTGTCTAAAATGTTGTTATTTATACTATGTCGAGCATGCCATAATTTAATAATGGGATTTGACAAAGTATTATTTCTTTTTTTCCATCAAACATAAAGAGACCAATGATCATAATTTATTAAGTATTAATTTTTCCCAATTTCATTAAATCAATACTTTATGAATTGATATTTGGTTTAAATGAAAAAAATTCATATAAGTTTTCACTAATTCAATGTATTGATATTTGGTTTAAATGAAAAAATTCATATAAGTTTTCATATATTTGATAATACATATTGAAATTAATAAAATAAATAAGTCACATATTTGATATGGAAAATATAATTTAATTGATTATTAAGTTTTAAATGTGTGACAAATTCATACAGTAAAACATGTCACATTAGAAGGGGTTTTGTCTGGTCAAAATGTATGAAATCAACTCCATCTATATTCTAATTTGTTGGGATATCAAGAAGACACATGCGCATAAAATAGAGGTAACAGAGGTGAGGATGTTGAGGTGGCTGTGTAGGCATGCAACTATGCAAGGTTAGATTGAATAAGAAATTGAGTTTTTCGGGAAAAGTTAAAAGTGGCTAGTATAATGGATAAGATAAATGAGAGGAGATTGATCGAAATGGTTTAGGCATGTGCAAAGGGGGGAAAGATGATGCCAATTAGAGCACTAGAAACCCTCACAGCACAGGGGAGGAGTAAAGGCAAACCAAAATTGACCTGGTCCAGGATAAAAACTCGTGGAGACGTAGAATTAATGTTAAGAACTTTTAAGGAAGGGTATATATGTGTGTCATAGTTTTGTCTTAGGTGATTAGATTTTTCTACAATTTAGGCGGACTTTGCATATGATTGTAATCCTAGTCTTATGCCAATATGTTCGATGATATTATATTTGCTTCTAGTTTCTATTTTTTATGTCTCTTTTCATCACCTCCTTTTGTGTTATTTTATTATCAGTAACTTTATGTATTTCTAGTTATGTTTGTCTGTTGTTTGTTTTGGAACCATGGGTTTCTCTAAAGCAACACATCCTCCTATGGATAAAGGAAAATTTTGTATACATCTTACCCTCCTTATACTCTACCAATAACATTGTTTATTTGTGGGATTTATTGTTGTTATTGTTGTTGTATGCTATGTACTTACTAAATCAGAAATTCAATGTAAAATTTTCTTTAAATACTTGATGACTAAACCAAACATCAATGTATAAACTAATCTATACATATAATAAAAGAAATCAGACGTGGTCACTTGTCACATTATGAAGTGAGTTCCATAAGGTTTTCTCGCTTAATTTTTAGTGAACCGGATCACACGGTGATCCATAACCCGAATATTATTTGAAACGGATCTTATTCCTTGATTTACTCATTTACAGTATACCTTCTCATCATCGTATACATATTCTCATTAGAAACCCTAATCTTTCCACCGTCGTTTCCTTCATCCCAAACACAATCTGTTGTTTCCTTCATCTCAAACACAATCTTGAAATGATGGTGGACATTTACCATCGATTTTGGCACATAAAAGGATCGACTGAATGCTCTATTTCAAGAACGGCACTTGCCGTCATGGTGACCTATGCTCGAGGCTTCACACTAAACCGAGCATCAGTCCTCTATTATTTTCAAACATGTATTAGCGTTTTGGTTACATCACTCCTGATGTTGATCCGCGGGGTCACCCACTCGATACTCACATAAAATTTAGAATCATTTTGAGGTTTTTTTTAACCTTAGTTTAACTTTTATATATGTTTAGACGTTGATGTGTGTTTGATTTGTGAGTTTTGGTTTGTTATTTGCTGTTGTTTTAGATTTTGTGCATTGGATGTTATTACTGATCTCATGATTATTAATGGATAGCAGTGGGACACAGTGATGGTATTGCTGATGCAATTTGTGCTCTAATTATTGTGGTAATTGTGTTCTTCTTACTTATGATTGATGCTTAAAATATTATATTTTAGTAGGTCTGGATTTCAAAGTATTTTACTTGTATACCCAAATATATAAAACATAGTTCGGTTTCTATTTGTGTACTAGATGCACTAGTTTTGTTGTTATTAGTTTTTGTTGTATAATTTTTAATTACAATAATACAATAATAAGTAAACAATGCATGATTTCAAGATTAGGCGAACTTGAAAAGAAGATTGATACATTCAAAACAAAGCCATCATAGATACCTTAAGAGAAAAAGGAATTGCTAAATGTTGTTGATTGTCGTGTGGATGCTTTAGAAGCTTAACTTATTGACTTAAATGATCTTGACTAGACGCATAAATTTCGAGAGTGCTCTCTATGCTTTCCAAGTAAGAAGAGTGAGAATTCTTTGAATTATTTGCAAAAGATCACTCCAAAAGCTTCAAGATTTGGTATTCCTTTTTTTTAAAAAAATGATAAAGGTTAATGCATTATTTTTGCAATGTGGTCTCTAACTTCATATTGTCCTTTTGAATCTTTGTATTTTCAGGTATATGCAAGATTTTTCCCTTTTAAGTGCTTCAGTTCCTGTCGGAATAGTTTTGATGAGAGAGAGTTGGTTTTAAGTTTACTACAAGAGTACAAACTACTCATCTTGCTGAGTGGAATCCTAATGATAGTCACCTTCTTCATGAGTGGAAGGTTGATTCTGTAACAACTGTCACTGAAATCAATAGTTAGGACAATAATTAGTCAATAAGGAAACCCTAATTGAGACACCCAAGTAATTCTGCACTAGCCCTAAAATTTTCAGAATGATCGGAATTAGGATCAGGGCCCCTAAAACTCAAGGGGGGCAAACCCTAGTTGGTAATTATCTAAATTAAAACGTTGCTAGCAGCTGATTGGTTGAAATTTTGATTCACCAAGGCTAGTCCCGAGCTAGGCAGCCTATGAATTAGACTGCTTAGCTTACGGACCGTAAAGGGTCAGGCTTACGGTCCGTAAGGGAGCCCCAAAAATTGCTATAAATAGCCGACATTGGCACTTAACTGTTGAACTTAAAACGACGTACAAAGCTTCTGTATACATCGAGATATCCTGAAATCAGTTCACCACACACACACACGATCACGAGGTGCTGCCGCAATCAGGGTAATAACTCGATCGCTATTACGATTCAACGTCCGATCGATTATAACTATCCAACGATTGTCCGAGTGCTGCTCAAATTGAGCTTGTACTTTGTTATTCATTGTGATTTCGACTTGAATGTTTGAGTGCTGTTCGAATTCAGACTATGCTCTGTCATTCGTTGTGAATCCATTGAATTGTTAAGTATCACACTTGATAATAGTTGTGAGGGTTTAATCTCGTGAATTGACGTAACTGCTGAATTAGTTACTAATCCTGTTTGTGTATGCATTGTTATTTAAATTAGGTTAGAAGGCTAATCAGTAAAGCTTATACTCTGCTCGTAAATCTGCAATGTGAGTCATTCCACTTTTATAAACTCTTTTCTCACAGTTTGTGAGTCATTCTCTTTTTATCAACTGTTTTACAAAACTCCAAATTATTTTCCAAAGTTATAAGTACAGGGATTAAGTCTATGTAATCACCAAATTACAGCTGGTATGTGGGGTTTTGTATACATTACTTATTTCCCGTCACACTTGGACAAACGGGTGGCCAAGGGGTGATCTGACCACAGTCACAGACACCATTGGACAAATGGGCTAGCCAATGGATGGTCGAGTGACAAACACTGTGGGTAGTTGGTTTGATATCAGAAACATTGTAATTCCCTTTAATACTGTAGATTATAACAAATGTGTCGTTTTCAGTAAAATGAATGATTCACTCAGTATTTCCCCGCTGACAAAACCTTTTTCAAACATGTTTCAGGTGATCTGGTATGAGCAAAGAAAAGTGCCGTGGAGCACTCCCAGCTTAGAAAAGTGGCTCAATGTAAATAAATAAATGAACATGTTTTGCAAATAAAGATTTCCCTGAGAAATCACATTATTGTAAATTTCGAGAATTTATGAAACGGGCAGTTTGAATTATTAAAAGATCCTGTTTTAAAAAGACTTCCGCTGTCGCCTAAATTAAATACCACGGGATTCCTGTCCCGCGGCTCCTGAAATGGGTCAAACCGGGTCGGGGGCCGTGACAGATTCCCCATATGTAAATTTGATATAGTTACCTAAGTATGTGGTTTTATCCAATTTGACTATATGCTTTTTATTCATAACATTCCAGTTAAGGCATTTATCTTTTATGCCCAACATACATTTAAACTATGAATTTATCATGTATAATCATCCCGACTAATGTTCTTGTGAGTTGTGACAACCTATGAATTTATCATGTGTAATCATTCAAAACTTTCAAGAGTCAATTGGAAATAATAAGTATTTACAATTAATAAATAATATCATTTTCATTCAGTAACCCGTGTAACACACGGGCTTATAACCTAGTTTTATTATATAAAAAAATAATTCGTATCGAAATTTGTTTCGTATACATTTTCTCAACAATTGCTAGAAATTAGAAAAAGGACAAAAAAAAACTCTTTGTATTTGTAAATTTTAATTGATCAAATTATTCTTACTTGACTGAATAGCTTAGTTGAATATGAAAAAGATATAATGTCTTGAACAATTTGAGATATTAAAAGATAACTAAATAGTAATTGATTTATGAATTATAATACTTTTATGAATTAAAAAACAAATTTCTCCATATTAAGATAAAAAATAAAAGAAAATAGTAATTTATTTATGAATTATAATATGTTTATGAATTAAAAATACTATATGTGTGACAACCCGCAATTTCAGGTTAATACTTTAACCTAACCACGGTCAACTTGGATATACATTCATAGCACTGCATTTAACTAGGGTTAGTTAAATAAGTCTACATTGGTAATTCGGGAATTACCGGAACACAATACAATGGTAATTCGGGGAATTACCAGAACACACACATGATAACTTTCAAACGTTGGTGAATAACACGAATAATAATTAAGGTGTGTTATGGATATTAGAGAAATTATAATAAAATACAAACCCTAAACACATCCCATCAATTCATTGTACGGCTGTTGATTTATCTCCATCATTTTGGGCATCACTCAAATCTCACACGATCATTTGCATTTCTGATCTTTCTATCCATCAATCTTTCAAGAACCAACTCAAATCAATCTAAGGTAAGGTTTATATTACACTTGTTATGTTGTTTCTTTGATTCATACAAACCTTAGTAAGCCAAATAACTATTCCGTGTTTAATTAATTATGTCTGATGATTGTGTGATCGTTTGTCTGATTTTAGATTGCTATTGACATGTTAAACTGCAAATTCGTTGTTTTGATTCATAGCACTGTTGATTATTTAGATTAGGGTTTGGTCGATCATCTGCAACTGTTACATTGAACTGGGATTTTTGCTTGTTAATATGCGATTGTTAAATGTTAAGTCCGAGTTTATCATTACATCTAATGAGTTCCGAGTTGTCACACCCCGATTTCCACGTGTCTCACCGGTGGGCCCGGTGGGGGATTACCGTGACGTAGTTGGCAACAATATAGTCAAACCACACAATTATATGAATGCACAGCGGAAGCATAAAGATAAATATAATTCAACCATTGATTGTAATATCGAATGTATCACAAATAGTCGAATGGTATCCACAGGGGGATCAAAATAATAAAAAGTATTGTTCAACAGACAAGGCATCAAAAGCTTGCGAGACTCTTTAAGATGCTAAGGAGCTATTGCCAGCCTATTACGTTTAGTACCTGCAGTTAATCTTTTTGGGAAAATACGTCAGTTTACACTGGTAAATACATTCAACCGACACTTTTGTAAAATGTTTATTAAAATTGATTTGAATGCACAAGGCACAAACTCTTTTATAACTTGGGATAATTTATAATTAAATCTTGTAAAGAATTACATGTTTGCTATGCGTTCGGTCGCCCGGGTCGTGCCGGGTTAAAGTTTACTAGACACACCACATAGCATATAACACCGTGGCGGGTAACCAACGGCTATACTTTTATAATCATAGACATAATGCCGGGTGTACGCCTACACCCGGATGTCGAGGTCGTGGCCATTTCGTAAAATGATGCCAAGGATATCCGGGACATGGTCATTAAGCCCCCAAAGGTGTTTAAGCCAACAAAACAAGTTTTAAACGGGTCACATCGATAATACCCAACTACAAATGAGTTGGGGTCAATTGCCCGACCAAGCGGTATTTTAGATACCGTAACCCAAGCCCGTAATACGGAAAATAAGTTAAAAGTATTTACCTTTGCAAGTATAGTCCTTAATTGATTAAATCACAGATATCTTTTACTGGGCTCCTATTCTGGAACGAAGGTTTTAAAATAACCTATTAGAATCCTAACGGGTCTTTATATTAGCCGTAACCTAGACCGGTCAGTTTCAAAGGATAGATACGGTTTAATCGCGTGAAAGGCGAAAACCGCGAATGGAATGTGATTCTGACCCAACAAGTTTGAAGGCTTGTTTTATATGGGTTTAATATTCACACTCTGGATTTTGGGGTCAAAATAATATGGTTATGTAAACTAGTTACATAAGCCGAACCGTGCGCGCAAAAGGCGTAACGGGTAACCGTAAGAGTCCTACACTTGTTTCCTAAGTCAATATACTTTAAAGAGGTTGTGGTATCAGTAGGATACCTTCCATAATGCCCGTAACGAGTTTTAGTTCATTATACGCCCCGTAGGGGTTTTTCGGTCATTTTAAAGACTTTAAAAAGGGGTTTTAGAGTTCTACAGGAAATCTGAGTTTCCCGAACAGTTTATAAAGTCTAAAATACTTTATTTATTATTTAAAATCATTAGCAACTGGAATCGGGTCAAAAGACCTTATAGAACTCAATTTATGGCCAAAAAGGGCGTATTCGGTATTTACCGAACCGATGCCATAACCGCAGGTTATGAGCAGGTCAAAAATAATTAAAAATCTTTAAAATTCCCAAAATATTATTTTACAACAGTGAGTAAAAGGTTTGGTGACGAAATCTTGGTTTAGGTAGGCGTTATGCTAATTGCGCCGTTTATTACAAAAGTTTCCTTTAATTGCGCTATTTAGCATAACTCCTATTCTAGACCTCGGATTGACGTGAAACTTTAGGGACATGCTTAGAATTTAGTAAGCAAGGTTATGGTCCCTTCACGTGTCCAAAATACTCGTTTTATTTTGATAAGGGCGTTGCGGTCAACTTTTAAGCAATTAACGGAAGTGCGTAAAAGACTCGGACAAACGACGAACCGGTCACAGAGGGTGATACCATCATGTGACCTGGTCCTAAGAGAGTCCTAAAGCATATCTACATTACACTAAAACGGGTCAGAACTGTAGTCAAAGCAAAAGTCAAAGTTTTGCGACTTTCGGCTCCGAACCGGGTCAATATAGCAAATGGCCGAATCAAACGAGCTTAGACAAGTTAGTATACTTATTATCATGTTTTATGAGTGTTCAAACAGGTTACATATCACCTACATTACAGAGTATGCAAGAATTGCAAAAATGGCTTTCTGTTGACTTTTTAAGTATACGTTTGACTCGACATTTGACCTAGTTAGAGTGGTGATCAGGGGGAACCCTTTTAAGGGTTTATTACCCACATAAATACCAACACATAACTATCTTTGATTCGACAAATCACTGGACCATTCGTGATTTATCGCAAAGTCAATCGTTAATTACGACGGATTGACTTTTAAGTAAAACTAAGCAAAAACTAAACCACAAAAGGGTTAGACAACTTACAGAAGCTCTATGCACGAAATGTGAAGCTTAGAATGAAGTATTGAGCTCCAGAGATGATCAGAGATGCAAGAGAAAGTGTGAGGAACTTGGTTGTGCAATGAGGCCTTTATATAGGCAATTTAGATCATCAAGATCATCACAACAAGGTCTACCCATGCTCCTTGATCATCAACATGTGTCCTATAGTGCTAGGGATTGATTAGGGGTCGCCCATACCCCTGGGAAACCCGTACATTAATGTTTTACCACTTTAAACAGCCAACATCCAACTTTCTGTCGCTGGGCATCGCTTACGGACCGTATGGCTTGGGCCTTGCGGTCCGTAAGCCTGTGGCGGAGACAAGCTAAATCTTTCACCCCCTTACGGTCCGTAAGGCAGGGCCTTTGCGGTCCGTAAGGGTTGTTTTTAGATCTTTTTAAATCTTTTGTAATGATTAACGAAATCTTCGGTAATTAATAACCTGACCTTTCGGGTTTGAAGGGGTAACTTTGCGATTTGGCCCTCGGTTAATTACAATTAAGGGCCTTGTGCCTTTTACCCGGACTGTTAAGCCCTCGGTTAGTTTAATTATTATCCGAAAAGCCTTAACTTTCATTGTTGATGCTTTTAACCCCTCTCGTACGAATTTGATCATAACTTTCTCGTTTTAAAACGGAACTTCGCGAAATTTATATAGTACATTATAGTGAGCGTATTTTACTGTTACAAAGCCTCGGGTTCGTCAAAGGGTCACTCAGAGGTATAATTAAACATGTTGACACAGTTAACCCCTACAGCTTGTAATCTCTCACTTTCTTCCGCGTTTCGCTTCCGTACGATCCATGATTTATTCGTTTGGAGGTACGAGCATCGTTTTAGGTTTACTATACAGTATATTTACCCTTGTTTGACATTTATAACCCTCGAATTTACATACTTTCAAGGTTCGTCAACTTTAGTCCTTTATTTAATATTAAATGCCACGTGTAGACTCAAGACACGTGTCAATACATTATTGGACACAAAATTTCGAGGTGTTACACGAGTTTCTTAAAAATGTCCGGGGTTATATATATTTGATTATTTTGTCCGAGTTTTGTTAAAAAGGAAAGGGAGTTTTTCAAGATTTCATATATATGATATGAATTAAGATAAACGTCCGAGTTTTATAATCCGAGTTTAGTATTATAAAGGAATGTCCGAATTTATATAACTGTGAGAGTTATTCTTTAATTCCGAGATTTATATATATATATATATATATATATATAGGGTAAGGATAGTGTAAAAAGGGCCTAAAGTGTGAGAAGTGTAAGAAGTGTATTATAACACTATATATAATACTATATAACACCATATAAACACCGTATAACAATATGTAACACCATATAATACCATATAACACTATGTAACACTATATATCATTATATAACAAATATAACACTATAGGTTGTCTGATAACATGTCTATGATAGATGTATAGTGTTATATTTGTTATATAATGATATATAGTGTTACATAGTGTTATATAGTATTATATGTTGTTACATATTGTTATACGGTGTTTATATGGTGTTATATAGTATTATATATAGTGTTATAATACACTTCTTACACTTCTCACACTTTGAGCACTTTTTACAGGATCCTCTACCTATATATATATATATATATATATATATATATATATATATATATATATAGGGTAAGGATAGTGTAAAAAGGGCCTAAAGTGTGAGAAGTGTATTATAACACTATATATAATACTATATAACACCATATAAACACCGTATAACAATATGTAACACCATATAATACCATATAACACTATGTAACACTATATATCATTATATAACAAATATAACACTATACATCTATCATAGACATGCTATCAGACAACCTATAGTGTTATATTTGTTATATAATGATATATAGTGTTACATAGTGTTATATGGTATTATATGGTGTTACATATTGTTATACGGTGTTTATATGGTGTTATATAGTATTATATATAGTGTTATAATACACTTCTCACACTTCTCACACTTTGAGCACTTTTTAAAGGATCCTCTACCTATATATATATATTCAGGATTTATTAATAAACGTTGTTTCCAAATTTACAATGAGATGAGGAGTCCAAGTTTAATCGATCCGGAATTATAAGGATCTGAATTATCTGATCCGAGTATATATAACACAAGTAGAGTCCGACCTTATGCATAATACATGAAGTTCCGAGTTATAAAAGGATCTAAGGGGGAGTCCGGATTTGAGAAGTAAGGATGGTCCGACTTTGGGGATGTCCGACTTTATATATACATAATGACGGGTCTGGATTTGACATGTAGTGTTTCAAACTTGTATGGAACCAAGAGTGGTCCGAGTTCTCTTAAATATCCGTACGTACATATATGTAACAATAATAGTATTGGGTTTGTTGAAAAGAATTAAGGTGATCCGGGTTTGCGCTTTGGGCCTGGCCGAGTTTATAAAGGCCCAGTCCGAGGTTCATATGTGCGTTCGAGGTTATCTACATTCATATGAATTCTCATGCTCATCCGAGTTTACACATAGCTCCTAGTTTACTTGTTAATCCCGAGTGTATATAAGTGTTACATGTTCTGAAAATTGTTGGTGGGTTTCAAATATATATGACAATTGATACATGATCCGAGCTTACTTGTTTATTGATATGTGAATCCGAGGTATACATATAATACCTGTGTGCCCGTACTTGTTAGCAAAACAATATATATCTGGATTTCTTAACGACTAAACATGTCACCAACTAGAGAACCTATTGTGTTACTGTCACTGTATGATAACTTGTTAAACTTGCAAACCAAATCACATGGAAAACTGTTGTTTGGACATTAGGGTATTGCATAACCCTACATACATACATACATACATACTTATATTTACTGTACATTAGGTCGCGTGTAACGGACCTAACACATCATTAACGCGTATAAATACGATTAACACCTACCGAGCAAACTAAGGTGAGTTTACTACTCTTTTACAAGCATGCGTCCCGGGGGGGGGGCAAACAAACTGCTATTCCTAGGAGGAATACTTTTTAAACTATTATTCCTGGGAGGAATACTTTTTCTATATGTTGTAGTTTAAATTCGATGTTGGTTAATAAACTCAAACTCTATCACGAAAGTCCCTACTTACATACCTAGCTAGTTGCCTGGGAGGCAACAGGGTATTAGTTGATAGCGCTATTAGGCCTGACTAACCTCACACCGTGCTGGGAGCCGGGCGTGAACTAATGACCTTAAATACTTTGATCAATGATGATAGACATTGACGAGGGCACCAAAAACAGAACAGCCAATCAGTACAAAGTTTATTATTCGTAACATGTCTTTAAACTAAACATTTACTTGATTTACGTAAACGAAACTGTGAACTCGCTAACTTAACGTTGACTCACTTTTTCTGCATGCTTGCGGGTCGTTAGATACTTAGATTCATCATACTTTGGAACTTGCAGTCTGAGGAGCGAGGAGTGTCATGGGGCGTGTTGCTTGATGAATATTTACTGTTATACTTTTTAAACAATTTGGTTTCGTTTGATTATAATAGTTACAATTGCTTCCGCTGAACGTAATCTTGTTAAAACGTGAATTATGAAATGCATTATTCATGTTGGACATGATGTTTGTGTTAATATTTTTATCGTTAGTTCGACATGATAAGTGGCTAGATCCTGGTACGTCACAGGCCTCGCGGTGAAATCCGCACATGGTAATTCGGGGGTGTGACAATATATTTATAAATTAAAAAAAAACTAATTTCTTCGTATATACCTTATAATTGAAAAAAAAAAATTGGACTTCAATCTAAGAAGCCCCAAGCAAGCGATTGTGGACTCGTCCAGACCGGGTTTGATGGGCCCCAAAGCCATCACCACACACAAACATTTTTTAATATATATATATATATATATATATAGGTAGAGGATCCTGTAAAAAGTGCTCAAAGTGTGAGAAGTGTATTATAACGCTATATATAATACTATATAACACCCTATAAACACAGTATAACAATATGTAACACCATATAATACCATATAACACTTTGTAACACTATATATCATTATATAACAAATATAACACTATAAGTTGTCTGATAGGATGCCTATGATAGAGGTATAGTGTTATATTTGTTATATAATGATATATAGTGTTACATAGTGTTATATGGTATTATATGGTGTTACATATTGTTATACGGTGTTTATAGGGTGTTATATAGTATTATATATAGTGTTATAATACACTTCTCACACTTCTCACACTTTAGGCCCTTTTTACACTATCCTTACCCTATATATATATATATATATATATATTTATTTATAAAAGTGGAGTATGAGGCGAAGGTCTAGATTGGTTTAGCGTTTGAGAAAAAAATAGCTTTTTAAGGTGCATGTCTGGAATGATGTGGCATCTTGAAGTGTCGAATCTGAATTTTAGACTCGGGTTAGCATTGGAGATACTCTTAGCAAGGCCAACAACGATTACTATCCATATATTCCACAAACCTTTTGTTTTGTAAGGGATTACACTTAATAATTATAATATTTAAATATACTATTATAATTCCAAAAACTTCAATCATACAATCAAATGGAAGCTACACATTTAACCAATAAATAAAAAGAGACTTCTATTCTATGTATATGTATGAAAGAAATGATACTCAACATATTAGAGACAATTTGGATTATATCCAGGTCCTCCAAAAAATATATAATTACCCCAAGTATCACTATACTCTTGTTTAACACCATAACAATTAGGGTCATCTGCAAATGTTCTTAGATTAGGAACTGGAATTATATGATTATCCCCAGTAATCACTTCCAAGTTCCTAGCATACGCTGCTTTCCCAAAACCTTCATCCTGGAAGTGTCCACTACCCATTTGAGTCCGTGTATGCGTACCTAAGTTTTGAGAAAACACTTCGCCGCCATATTCTATTGTTGTCGCGTGATCGTGAAGATCTGTGAATAAATCTGCCGGCCAGAACCCCATCAGTTCGGTTCCTACTCTCAACCACCAATCCTTAGTCTTTGGGTCCTACAAAACCCGACATCAAACATACACCACAACAGTCTGTATGATTACATATGTCTACATTATTTCAGGGTTATTGGATTTAAATAACCCTAACTTTCACAATTTAGCCGATAGCACTCCTAACTTACGAATTGTACCACACCACTTTCAACTTATTTTTCTCTAGTACTCCCAAATTAACAGAATAGTCACTAAAAAGTGCCAAGTAATCAAAAAAGACACGTCACTACGTAAGTGTCGCGTCAGCAAAAAACTAACTGGGTTAGGGTTCAGTTAGTTTTGAAATGCCAGAGAAAATAAGTTGAAAGCTGGGGGTGGCGTGGTACAATTTGTAAGTTGGAAATAGTATCGACCAATGATGAAAGTTGAGGTTATTAAAATCAAATGGCTTACCCTCCATATCAGAAAGTCAACATCGTATTGTTGGCCGTTATATGTTGATATTGGATCTATAGCGGCACCAAGAGAAACCTTTTGATTGGTTTGGACGAACCCTGGACACTCCATATTGTAGCATCCAGACTTATACCCACTTGGCTGTAGTATTTATTTCAAACTATAAGTACAAATTGTTCAAAAAGGAAATGTTTTATGTGTATTCAAATACCCAAAAATAGAAAGAGTTATATATAAAACGTACTGTCCAGTAAGTAAACAGTCTTGGAAGACTATCTTTATGTACATTTGGGGAAACCTGCCATAACAAACTTGATATTAAAATACATATATGCATTCATACAAACATACTTTATTTAAAATAAAAAAGAAACCACAAATAGGATAAAAACTGAGTACAAAAATACAATTCTACACTTAAAATGAGGCTTATGACGATAAATAGGATAAAAATTGAGTCCAAAATTACAAATCTATACTTAAAAATGAGGCTTATGACGAAATGACTACGAGTTTGCACACAACATGCTTATGTGTATATACAGGGATGTGGTTTTTTGCCAATTTGTCAATGATTGATAACTACATGCTCATCGCTAATGGAAACGGGTAGGGCTTAACCTTTTTCTCTAACCCTAGTTGTTTTAGTTTGCTTCCTAGCCGTTTGACGTTCCCCTCACTTGGAGGTTGCAAAGACGTTTCTTTTGAAATTATGCCACGTTTTTTATTCATATTGGATTAGCGGTGGGTTTTAAATTGGGAAAGGTTACAACCCAACCGTTTAAGACACATGTCACCTTCTGCACCTTTTTTTGTTTTTTCGTGAAATCCTTTCACGTTAGACGCTAACAATGTTAATTTTGGCTTTTCTTGTTGTTTAATATTCATTTTGGTGATTTTCCCTTCATTCAAACATAAATTAGTAAAAAAAATGTAAATGAATAAATGAAATTGTTATGTTTCTAATCATATTTTGCATTCATGAATAAATATTATGTATCCAAACTCATATTTAAACAAAAATAACTAGAAAATAAATAAATGAATAAGAAAGAGAGACATGAAATTACTTACATGCCAACCAGCTTCAATACTGTTAACGGGACGATTTGGAACATCACCCAAAACCCAGATTTGTGAAAGACTAAAATCATATTTACTAACATTTGGTTGCCACACGTTTAAAAGAGCCTTTGCTCCATAGAATTCTCCATCCCTAGAATACCCAATTGCATGCTGAAATATAAAAAAAAATCAACTTCATTTCAATATTCAATTTGAAATAATTACCAGGGCTATTCGTAGCACAAGACGAAAATAATCATGATTTGGGTTCTATTAAAACGGGTTGACTATTTAATCCGTTAAACAAGTCATTTTCGGGTTGAGTTTAAATGGGTTGACTATTTAACCCGTTAAACAACTCATTTTTGGGTTGAGCTGTAAATGAACGGGTTGGTCCATCAACCCATTTAAAGTTAGAACTTAAAGAAAATATACATATACAAAATAACTTCTAAACTCAACTCGCCAACCTGTTTACGACACGACTAGCTTATTATAACTTAATTACAATCCGTCAACTCATTCACGACCTTCTTAACCATTTAAACTTGTGATATTAGATTATATAACCCAAACTTTCACTAACTGGCCGATAACACTACCAACTTTCGATTTGTACCACACTGTCCCAACTTTCAACTTATTTTCCTACACCACTCCTAACTAACCCAGTTAGCTAGCTGACGTCAGTTGCCACGTCACTAAATAAGTGCCACAACATCAAAAAAGTCACCTCAACTGTCATGTCACTAAATAAGTGTTGTATAAGCAAAAAAAAGCTAGTTGGGTTAGAGTTTAGTTAGATTGGGAGTGCTAGAGGAAAATAAGTTGAACGTTAGGAGTTGTATGGTACAAATCGAAAGTTGTGAGTCCTATCAGGTAATTGGTGAAAGTTGAAGTTATTTAAATCTAACATCTCTTTAAACATGAATACAGGTCACATACCAATCCGTTTAGCATGTTTAGAAAACCAGCTATATTCAGGTTACATGGTTTAAAGTGTAAAGAGTGTTTGTATTAATGTTATTTGTTTCTATACGAATAAATATGTATGTCATGTTTGTGTTTGTTGATTTCAACCCACTAACACGCCAAACCCACATATTCTATTATTATTAAACTTAAATCCTTTTAGTATTCTTCGAGTAGAATAATTTGTTTTGGCATAAAATAAAACATGAGATAAAAAGTGAATACCTGATGTTCTGGTGAAGTTGGGATGTCTTTTCTACTGTATTTCTTTCTATATTTAGAAACTGAAGTAGATCTGGAAATGTCACTAGCACTTGGTCTCTTAATTGGAATCGTTCCATTTGGGCATGATTCACCCTTTGAATTCCATAATTGCTTGATTTCGTGGTTCTTACCCACATTATCATGTCCTTTTGGTAACTCTGGTGGAACCTATATATTATAGAGATTATTAAAACAAATACAATAATCCCATATATAACATTTGAGGTGTAAATCTATACATTAATAGACGCACTATATATATATGTAAAACTCAATTCAAAAGACGTGAGAATAAGGAGAACAACATAAATAATTTATTTTTTATTTTAAAAATATAATAACAGTGTTGGCATTAAATGGTTATTCCTCTATCTTAATTTTTTTAAATAGGAGTATTGGCCTCTAATGGACCCTGGCTAACAGAGCGCTAACGTCGTTAGTCGTTAGTCACCAGTCTCCGAAAAAATGTTTTTTTGACCCGAAAAAAGGTTTCTAGAGATCCGATCTATACATACACATTTGTCTGGATGTAAAAAGTTAAGTTTTAAAAATATATGAACATTAATAAAAATAACAATTTTGGTTTGTTCTCCCTCATCTCATACTAAAACTTTCTTCTTGTTCATATAGGGTACTTTAAACATACCATTGACATTTTTCCCTTCAATTTAGGAACATCAAAAGCCGGTTGACGATGAAACAAAACACAGTCTATTATATCACCGTCCGGACTCTAGTACAACAACAAGAATAAGAAAGAAATAATTAATATAATTAGTACAAATATAAATAGAGACAAATAGTAAAACAAGCTTTTCTATAAACCTTCAATCCACCAAATAGAATATAAGGGTTACCTTGATTGACTTGACAAAAGGCCTATTGATCTTCCTAAGGCTTGTTGAGGAGAATCCTGATGAAAACAACAAGGAAAACAATACAAAAACAAAAAAGATTGAAGGGGCCTCATGACAAGAACTCGACTGCATCCTTGTATAGTATTGTGATTTTTGTTCTGTAGGGTGCCTATTTAATACTTTCTTGCGGTTTATTTTCTTCTTTTTTTTTTCTAATGATAAACAATTGGTCAATTGCAAATGATAACTTTTCCTTTTTGAGAGATGTATGTGATTTGATCTTGTAGATTAGATATGATTAATGAACAAGCACCAATATTTAAAAACATGTCCAATATTATTTAATGTTTGTTATAGCATTTGTATATTTTTTACAATGGTCAATTTCATTTAGTTATGTGATATGTGAGACTTGAACTAAAGATCTTAAAATGTAGGTATTTCTAAAGATAATGTCTGTGCCAATGAACCAACAACCCCATTTATTGTTACACCGTGTATAGGTTTTCAATTCCTACTGTAATCTGATTTTAATGTGTTTTTGTTATTATGTGTATTTTTGGAACACATGAATCATTACGATTATTGCATAATTTGAACATTTTTGCAATTAAGCCGCAAAGATGTCCATCGTTAATAATAATAATAATAATAATAATAATAATAATAATAATAATATTATTATTATTATTATTATTATTATTATTATTATTATTATTATTATTATTATTATTATTATTATTATTATTATCATTATTATTATTATTATTATTATGTTGTTGTTGTTGTTGTACTATAATAAAAATAAAAATAAGTATTAGTCTTCTCCAAAGTCAAAATACCAGTCGATTTTGTAATAGTGATATGATTCATTACAGTTAATCCGTTTAAGGTCGTGTAATTAATTCATTAAATTAATTTCTTTTTTTGAAAATTATTAAATTAATTTCTTGTGAATTGATGGTCGTGTAATTAATTCATTGAATTAATTTCTTTTTTTGAAAATTATTAAATTAATTTCTTGTGAATTGATATTTGATTTTGAATGGATTTGGAAGATCAATTTCAGGCTGACGGGGGATTGTCTTCGACATGAACCCGGTGACCAATAGGTCCAGTACATAGAAAGTCACCTTCTAAAAAAAACAAAATTCATATTAAATTATTTATATCAGATAATGTATATACAGAAAGTTAATAATTAAGTCAGATATTTGATAGGAGAAAATGAGAAATACTAATTTTGTTGATGTTGAGTTGTTGGTACGGTCATGACTCTCATGGTCAGGTCACCATAACCCTCCACATCAGCGTCATGTCACTCACTTCTAATTCATCATCCAAAATCATTACCCTAAGGGTGTGGTCAAGATCCAAACCACTATTCTTTTATTTTAATTTTTTTTTGTGAAAATGAAAAGGAAATATAAAAAAATAAAAGGAGGCTTATGTTTGCCATGATTTAATCCATATCAACCATGGTGGATGAGACAAGGAGGTGGTGTAACAATCCATTAATGGTTGTAGTGGCGATTGATGACCCAACCTATGCCCCACACACCCTTTAGCCTATTAAAAATTAACATTTAATGATCCAAAATTTAATAAAAAAATACGTTGGAAAAATATTAGGGTGTCCGGGGCGTACTCGGTAACCCCATTCGGTGAGCCCCTTCCCCGATCGGGAACACCGCCGCCATCAAAGCGGGGTCCCGATTCGGGGTGTGTTTTGTGTGTGTGTTCACCGATGGAAAATTCGCGAGGATCGAGGAAGATGACCGTTGACAACGGTCGGATAATTAAAAAAAAAAATTCAATTTTTTTTTAAACTAATATAAATACCCAACTCATTCTCACCCTTTTTTTATACACAACCAATCTCATTCTCTATATTTTTTTAAACTCTCCAACCACAACCATTATTTTTTTATACTCTCCAACCAAACCCCATCCACTTTTTATTTTTTATACACCGAGCAATGGAGAACCGACCCCGCGAGGCCAAGAAAAAAATAAGGGGCGGGTATCGAAACCGTCTCGAGATGGTTCGAGCGGTGCAAATGCTCAACCACAACCCCCTTTCGGATACACTTCACAACCCCCGTTTTATTTCCAACAACCTCCACACCCCTCGTTTTACAACACCCAACAACCCAATTTCGGCTATTTTCAAAATTTGCTATCAATGGACGCTCCTCCTCAATCCCCCGCCTTCGACCCATACGCTTATCGTTCTCCACAAGTTCCTTGTACACGAGGAAATGTCGAACGTCCTCTACCGGTTTACGACGACGAGGACGATGAGGTAGTGCCCGAAACTCAAAATTTGGGCGACGACGACGAGGAAGATGAATATAATGTGGACGAAGAAGCGGGCAACGAAGAAGACGAGGCTCGAGAAAAAAAAGGGAAAACGGTGAGCGAAAAATGGACAAAAGAACAAGAAGAGGCGTTGGCGAAGGCGTGGGTACATTGTTCTACCAACAAAAAAAAGGGCAATCAACAAAGTCGCGAAAGTTTTTGGGGTAAAATTTTAGAGCACTTTAACAAAAGTGTCGGTGGAAGTAACCGGACCGTTCATCAAGTACGGTCTAAATGGAACCCGATGCATTCGAAAATAAACTTTTTCAACGGCCTATACCAACAAGCGGTAAAAATTATATTTTTTTTAACGTTGCATATTTTTTATTTTTTTCCTAAGTTCATAGTTTTTTAACACTTTATAATTTTTTTTACTTTATAACATGTAGGATCGCACACGAGCAAGCGGATGTCAAGATCTCGACGTGATGAAAATCGCGTTAAAAGAATTTAAAGCGAGATTTCCAAGCGGTTTTCAACACATCGAGGCGTGGGAGGTCGTTCGAAAACACGAGAAATGGGCACAAGTCCCATTGATGGGCGAGGAAGGTGAAGGTTCGGCACATAAAAGAAAGCCCGTTGACGTAGACTTTTCAATACCGGATATGAACGAAGATCCCTTGCCACAAAGACCACAACGGCGAGACAAGCGTCAAGCTACATCGTCCGAGGGAAGCTCGGCCGAGTTGGCGGCACAATTCAAAGTGTACACCGCCATGAAAGAAGCGAAGCAAGCGGTAGAATTGGAGGCGATCGAATTGAGGAAAAAAAGAGAGTCGGAGGCTCGCGAGCTCATATCGGCACAACTCGAGACGATGAAAAACTACAATTTCGATCGAGATATGAAAACCTTCCTTAAGCCGCACGACGATGTTCCGCCAAGTATGTTGCCGATCATCCTCGCCCGAAAGCGAGAAATCGCTAACAAGTACGGGTGGCCATGCGATTTCTAGTTTGAATGTATTTTTTTTTCTAGTTTGAATGTATTTTTTTTTCTAGTTTGAATGTGTTTTTTTTTTCTAGTTTGAATGTGTTTTTTTTTTCTAGTTTGAATGTATTTTTTTTTTAAATTTAATGAAATGTCTTTTATATAAATTTTTAAACATCCATAATTTTAACAAAAAAAATAATAATTTTGAACTCACCTAATAGGTGAGTGCCGCCATCAAAAAGAGGAATTAGGTGAGTGTATTAGGGGAGTTGACGTGGCACCATGTGATTGGTTAGGTGTAAGATGGGGGACTCACCTATTAGGTGAGCACCCCTTACACCCTTAGTGATTCAAATTAGGATGGAACTGATGTTTCATACATACCATTCTTCGTGTGTTCTAATGACTGTTAGACGCTAGTCGACCGGTCGGACATAAATAGGGATTAATCTAATAGGGATTAATCAGATTGAGATTTTATTTTTAATTTTTATTTTTTTATATATAGCACACATTTTTAGGTGTAATGTTTTTTAACAAGGCAAGTTTTAACTCTTTACCAACTCATTTTTTTAAGTAGACAATATTAATCACCGAAATTTACAAGGTTTGGCTAGTAATTGGCCAAAATTAGTCTGGAACAACTAATTTTGGCTGATTAGGATTGCCTATGGCCATTGTTGAGCGTCTAGCGATTAATTGGCCGATTAGAGGAAAATTACTAGATGAACCTCTGACTAGCAATTATTTGAAGACTAGTTAGATGTTAGTCAGGATATGTACAACCATGGTTTTGAGGCTAACACAAATTACATAAACCCTTTGATACGAATATAACCAATTGTAATTTACACTTTTCTGACACGCAGGGGCGGAGCCACATTGAATAGGTCGGGGTGCCCAGACCCTAATATTTTCTAAAATGTTAGTAGATCTGGTATATTAAATTTTATAAGGACCCTAAAAATACAATTAAGTGGACACCATATAAGGAAAGGGAAGGCTGGTGTAGTGAAGGGTTCAAATGAGAAGAAATTTTTTGTAAGAAGAAAAAAAAGAAGTTTCAACCAATAAGAATGCTTCATTTTACTTATTTAATATTTGCATTTAATTTTAATGTAAGGGTATATTTATAAACTTACATATGTCATTAATTTCTAGTTTTCCTATTTAATAGCTAACTACATTAAATTTGTAACTTATTTTCAAGAAATATATTTTTTTCAAAAAAAATATATATAAAAAAATAATTTAGAGTATAGGACAAATTACTATGTGTGTAGGATAAATTGCGAGTTGTGTAGGATAAATTTAAATATGTGTAGCAAATACCCTTTGTTCCTTTTGTTCTCAACTAAATTTTCTTCTCAAATGAACCTCCCCCAGCTGGTGTAGTGGTAAACCCCCTTTTTTACCAACAAGAGGTCATGAGTTCAATCCTTGTATATCCTGTTTTTTTTTTCTATTTTTTTAATCTAATTCAAACCTCTCTCTGACCCGACCCGAACAAGGACCGACCCGAAAATTTTAAAGTTTTGTTATGAAAATTTTGAACACCGAAAAAATGGACCCCATTGTAAAAAAAAATCATGGGTCCACCACTGCTAACACGGTATATTATTATCTATGGTTATATGCTATATTATAAATTTATAATACATATTGAGATGGATGGATAGAAACGTTTTTTCACCATACTAAGAGTTTTACTTAAATACAGGTTTTAAAGCAAATGATATATTTGGGTAAACCTGCCAAAACAAACACTAGCCTATGAGTTGTAGCCTAGTATTGGTCCAATCTGAAAAACTAACGGATTGGAACATGGCCCTGATAAACCTAATGGTGTTTATATTTATAAACAACTAGTATTTGCACCTGCGCATTCCTATGGAGAACTTACGACAAGACAAAGTTTTGGTTACAAATGTAATAACTAATAAGGTCACCTTTGGACCTCAAATGCAGGCCTATTAGTAGGATCATTAGCTAAATGCAGTAACCATTTGTACATGAGTACGTCTTCAGCCCTTTCCACATTTACATCTAGTGCATCCCTGCAACAATAGAACAAAAAAGATTAAACTATGACTACATTATCCAATTGTTGTAATTTGTATAATTGTATGTGTATTTAAGAAAGATTATATAGAGAATCTAGCTACCTAATGATCTGACATTTTGATCCTAAATTTGAGAAAAGCTTGATGAAAGAGTAAAGGTAAGCATTATATAATCACTCATAACAGCAAACTTGCTCTAAGATCAGTTAAACTAAGAAAGATTATCGTGGATAAGACAAAATTAAACTATTTTATCCTTGCGATACCTGAAATGGGAGAGAGGCTGCAAGAACCAATGTACAAGCTAAAACTTTTGTTAAGAATTCAAGCTAATAAATCTCAGACTCAAACATGTCCCGCATATTTGACTGTTTCAGCCCCAACCCTCTTGTGTCGTAACAAATTAAGCAATTTATGTATGCCATAACAAACCTAGAAATAAGATAAAGGCTATTGGTACACTTCTCTCTATGATCATCAGTCCTTTCGGTCATACAACCAGGATTAACAATCACACTCATGTATCAAAACATATTAGAAACTTGGATCAACAAACGACATTACGTATAATCAGAAAACAACTTTTCCAACGTCATCTTTTATTCCATATTTTTAGTAGGCAGCTATTGTAGCTCATCAATGAAAATAACAGGTTTTTTTAACGGCTGAAAACATCATGTAAAATTCAGTTTAGATAGCATACCCATGTGAGCAAGAAATATCGAATAAAGTCATGTAAAACATGTATGTATGTCAGACCACATCTTAACAATAATTTAGTTAATCACAATTTATGAATTGTAACCTTACATCTGGAACCAAAATCAATCAAATATAGACACTTCCAATCTTCAATCTGCATACATGAAATCCAAGTCCCTGTCTATTTATTAATCAAAATGCCCCTCATCCAGTCCACGTTACAAAATCCACAGACAAACAACTTATCTAATCAGAAAATAGATATAGTATGAATAGAAAGTTCCATCAATGTCACCTAGCCATGAGCAACCAACCAAACTCAAAACCCCTCAAGTAAACATCAGGAATCAAGATCCCCATCAGAACCCCTAAACACCAAACCCGAAAAAGAAACACACCAAAGGATTTACCTATGCTTTAGTTTTTTTCTAAAATGTTGTTATTTATACTATGTCGACCATGCCTTATTTAATATTTAATAATGGGGTTTGCAAAGTTTCAGTTTTTAGAGAACTGATAATTAATATATATCCGGTTCTGACAAATAGTTCAACTGTAAATGTAACCTCTCCATCAAACATAAAGAATGATCATAATTTATTAAGTATTATTTTTTTCCCAATTGAAACTGATTCATTAAATCAATACCTTATGAATTGATATTTGGTTTAAATGAATAACTTCATATCAGTTTTCATATATTTGATAACACATACTGAAATTAATAAATAAGTCACGTATTCGATACGAGAAATACAACTTAATTGATTTAAATGCGTGATATCTTCACAGTAAGACATGTCATGTTAAAAGGGGTTTTGTTTGGTTAAAATGCATGAGATCAACTCCATCAACGTTCTAATATCCTCCAATAACATCTTTATTAGTTGAATTTTAATAATCATGATACATCAGTTATAAACAAGTTAATATGAAGATTGACTCGAATATGGGTTTGCAAACTTTGGATAATAACGATAGGCATATAATATACTACTACAAACAATAACAACGGCCACCACATACCGGTAACAGAACTGTCTTGTCTACACATACCACCCCTTTTAAGTAACAACTGTTTAGGTATACAATGAAAAATATCATATTTTTATACAATCGTTTTTCCGCATATCCAACCTTCTGCATATCCCATTGTTTTTTATTTATAAAACATGTAGAAAGTTGTTATAAATCAGATATACATATCATAGTTTATCTCCCAACATAATCGTTTAACAGTTATACCAATATGGATATAAACTCTTGTATTGAATGGTTGAAATGATTACTTCAAAATCTGTACCGTTGACGGGGGACATGTTTATTGCACGACATGCTGACTGTCATTTTAACGAGACAATGTTCCCGGTCTTAAGCTATGTGTTATGGGGCTTGATTGAGAAAAAAATGTTGTCACATGGCTGACACGTAGACACACTTTTTTCTCACTCGAAAATGCCAAAAAAATAATATAATGGGGGGGGGGGCTTGGTTTAGGCTTGGTTAGAGATTAAGTAATCATTATTTATTATTATTATTTATGTTAATTTATATATTAACAAATGTTATTAAATCTTATTAAAAACACACTTGAAAGGCTACCACTCATTTTATAACTTTCTATAAAAGTTCTATTCTCATAAGTGATACAAGTATAAGCCCCATGTATATTATTTAAACTCTAGACAAAAGGAAGTGATGTATGTGTTAAAATAAGTTATTGTAATATAATAATTCATGTTGCAACATTTTAGAATCATGTTATATAAGTTGTTACATGTGGTTATAACTGACAAGGGTTATTAGTGTACAGGTTGAAAACTTGGAGGTTTGCTTGGTAATGTGCAAGGGCTAATGTGAGAATACATGAAAGATAAAGGGTTGGATGGAAATTATTATAAGACCAGTATATAAAAAGGTGTTAGGGTTTCATTTGTCACCTAACACCTCCAATATCTTCATTTATTCTCTCTCAATGTGATTAGGGTTTTGTATCGATCCTGTTTGATCTTGTTTGAACTCTTGTGATCGAGATCTTGTAGTCTTTGATTCATCAGCTGATCAATATTGTTGTATTGTCTAATGATCTTACAATTTGTAAGATCCAGGGTATTTAGGGGTGTTTTTCTTGGTTTGGGTAAGCAATAAAAGTTTTGTCACCTGTTTTATCGCTATTTCTTGTGTTGTGCTTGATTTCATACCATTTTATAGTATGGGCTGATGTTAATCACCATATGGCCTATCTGAAAGACTGGAAATGAGAAAATCTTCTCAAGTGGGCTTGGGGATAGTGAAGAAACTTTTGGAGATATTAGATCTATTGGTTTTCTTTGGCTTAAATGTAGGTCCAAACATAAAAACATTGTTTGGAAAGAGTGGTGTAAGTATTCTTTGTACATGATGTAATTGGTCGTGGTTGGTTGTTTTGGCCTATATATATATATATATATATATATATATATATATATATATATATATATATATATATATATATATATATATATATATATATATATATATATATATATATATATATATATATATATATAGTAGGAGTTGGGTAGAAAGTGGGTTTTTCCTAGAAAGTCTAGGAAGCAATCAGAATGCGACATGTGGCATTGAAGATTTTTAACTAGAAGGGCAATTGTGTACTTTCACATTCTATTTTTATTTTTGGAATTTATCTTCATTAACTAACTACCCATGTCCGTATTTTGTAACCATTTTTCTCCATGATTTTTTGAATAATTTGTTTTCGAAATCTAAACCAATCGCATATTCCATTGTTCAGAAGATTACTGGAAATTATCAGCATGTTCTTGGTGCTGTGTTTTAACAGTTTACAGGGCTAAAGTCAATTTTTTTATACATCCCATAATATAAAGGTGGTTTTGTAATTGGCAGATTACTGTTTTGTAATCTGCTTGCTGTTAAAACACAACGTCAAGAAATCCTCCAGCATTACCAGCATGGATGATAAAACACAGCGTATGAATCTGCTTGCTGTTAAAACACAACTGTATGAATCTGAATGCTAAAACACAACTGTATGAATCTGCTTGCTGTTAAAACACAACTGTATGAATCTGAATGCTAAAACACAATTGTATGAATCTGCTTGCTGTTAAAACACAACTGTATGAATCTGCTTGCTGTTAAAACACAATTGTATGAATCTGCTTGCTATTAAAAAACAACTATATGAATCTGAATGCTAAAACACAACTGTATGAATCTGCTTGCTGTTAAAACACAACTGTATGAATCTGCTTGTTGTTAAAACACAATTGTATGAATCTGCTTGCTATTAAAACACAACTGTATGAATCTGCTTGCTGTTAAAACACAACTATATGAATCTGAATGCTAAAACACAACTGTATGAATCTGCTTGCTGTTAAAATACAACTGTATGAATCTGAATGCTAAAACACAACTGTATGAATCTGCTTGTTGCTAAAACACAACTGTATTAATTTGTTTGCTGTTAAAACACATCATCAAGAAAACGGAGATGATACGAATAGTATTTGAATGGTGATGATGAACTCGGAGATGGTGGAGATGGAGAAGTGTTTTAATTTGATCCGGTGCTCTCCATCCTTTCTAAAGTTATCTTCTTCCATGATTGTAGTTACTTTTTGTAGGGATTGGGGTTTCAAAGATGTGTTTGGAGAGAGAGAGGGAAAATCGCGTGAAATTAGGGACTGGGTTTGACTGACGGTTATCTAATTGATTTAAAACACGATATATTGACAAAATTACCCCTAGTCTTTTAAAACAATGAATTAAATAAACTAAAAAATTACAAGATTGCCATTGACTTCATCTTAACCATTAAACACACCCATTGGATGGCCCAGATCGCTTCCTAGACTTTCTAGGAAAAACACACTTTCCGCACGATATGTATATATGTATATATATATATATATATATACTAGGTTAAAACCCCGTGTATTACACGGGTTGAATAAATGTAATTTTATATATTAAATAATAAAAAGTTATATTTTTATGAACCCCGTATATTATACGGGTTAAATAAAAGCAATTTTATATATTAAATAATAATAAAAAAGTTATCTCTTTAAAAACCATGTGTATTACACAGATTAAATAAATGTAATTTTGTATACTAAATATTAAAAACGTCGTATCTTTAAAAATCCCGTGTATAATCGGGTTGAATAAATCTACCAAATAATAAAAAATTACATCCTTAAAAATCCCGTATGTTACACGTGTTGAATAGATTTAAAAAAGAGTTATATCTTTAAAAACCATGTGTATTACACATATTAAATAAATGTAATTTTGTATATTAAATACTAAAAACGTCGTATCTTTAAAAAACCCGTGTATAGTTGGGTTGAAAAATCTACCAAATAATAAAAACATTATATTCTTAAAAACCCTGTGTATTACAGGTGTTGAATAAATCTAATTTTACATAGCAAATGATAAGAAGTTATATCTTTAAAAACTTCATGTATTACACGGGTTATGTAAATGTAACTTTATATAGTAAATAATAAAAAAAAGTTATATTTTTCAAAACCTAGCATTTTACACTTGTCGAATAAATATAATTTTGTATACCAAATAATAAGAAAAGTTATATTTTTAATAAATTACAATAACATTTAATATTAATTTATTATTTATATATTTAATATAAGATAAGTAGGAAAGAGAGGTATTTATTTTAAAAATATGTTAAATTAACAATTTAAATTTGATGATAATATTTTTTTAAAGTATGATAATATTTAATATTAATTTATTAGTTATTTAGTTAATATAAGATAGAGGATACTTTCAATGAATGACACGTGTCTAAAAATTGGTTTCTTTTATTATAGTAGATAAACTCCCTCTATATTATTTAGTTTTGTGTTGCCGAACTCTATAACTCAAGTGGCATAAATTCTCAATAACCATTCATCCGGATATCAATACAAATTAAATAAATTTGACTTTTCTTTGTCTTCTTTTTACTTGAAAAGTACTTTCCTTATCTTCTCTATCATCTCTTTCATTTGCATCTCAAAACCTGTAACTATTCACTTTCATCTTACTTCCCTTTCATTTCTTTTCTCACTTAGTTACGCAACAATCTTCGTCCATAAACCTTCGTTCACAATTTAATATAAACCTGCAACTCGTTTAAAATAAAAAAACACCTGGAAAACCCATCATTTCTCCCCACCCCCACACACACACACCCCCTACCTGCGCCATGGTGTAGCGGTTTTGTTGGGTGTTGTTTGCTGATCTGGCACCAGAAAAGCCCTATAGCGCGATGGTAACACATAGTCTTAGGGGGTGATAAGAATAAAGAAAGACTGGTAATACAAGAAATAACGTGGAATGCATCACTTCTATCAAATCTCAACCCACGAAATGGTCCATGTGAATATGAAATCTAAAAGATTATACATCTGTAAAGAATAGCAAAGAATGATGAATGTAACATGATATAGCCAAGACTATGCGTCACACTATACTAGGAGACTTATAGCCCGACCCACAATATTTAGGCCAACACATGTTGATCCACGATGTTTCATAGAGTTCTTCCGGTCTATATCTCTTACCATATACCCATTATACTTACGCTACCTTATGATATATCTGAACATATATATATGTTATAATTGATACCTCATATACATATATTGATTTGTCCAAGAAATGAAAAAGAGAATTATATTTTATTTTATTTATCTATGAAAAAATGAACAATATCTATATATTTTTAGAGACACTTTGGATTATATCCTGGTCATCCAAAATAGATATAGTTGTGCCAAACACCACCATACCATTTTGTAACACCATAACAATTAGGCTTATCTGTATATAGTTGAAGATTAGAAGCTGCATTTAAGTTATTAGCTCTATCAATTACTTCCAAGTTCCTAGCATACGCTGCTTTCCCAAGACCTTCATCAGGGAAGTGGCCGCTACCCATTTGAGTTGATGTGTGCTTACCTGAGCTTACAAAATACACTTCTCCACCATATGCTATTAACGTTGCATGATTTCTAAGATCCGTGAACAAAGATGATGGCCAGTACCCGATCACTTCGTTTCCCACCTTCAACCACCAGTTCTCACTCTTCGGGTCCTACAATAGTAACAAAACCCGACATCAAAATAAAGTTGCAATGGTTAATATGATTACAAAAGTCTATTTATTTTACAAAACACTTACCTTCCATATCATAAAGGCAACATCGTATTGTTCGCCGTTATATGTTGATATTGGACTAATGGCAGCTCCAAGGGAAATCGTGCGACTGGTTTGGAAGAACCCTGGACATAGCATGTTGTAGCAACTAGATCGATACCCATTGGGTTGTAGTTTTAAAATGTAAGTAGTAATACGTGAAATACAATAGTAACTATGTGTTATATAAATAAATGGACTAATCTAAAACGCTATTGAAAAGAATACCCAATTCATGTGTTAATTTATGTTGCCATAATGGACGAATCTTAAAGAATTAAGAAGGAATTGATGCTATGTTTATTGGATAATTAATTAAATAGTAGTAGTAGTAGTAGTAATAATAATAATAATAATAATAACGATAACAAAATTATTTTTAAATAAATTAAAAGTAAAAATTGTGAAGTTGAAGGAAAGATTGCCATGTGACATTAATTGGAGCCTTTTATTAATATTTAGATTAGATTAGATTTAGATATAACAAAACCTAATCAGAAATAATTAAGAGAAGATGTTTTAGGGTTTTGTCTAAAATGTTGTTATTTATACTATGTCGAGCATGCCATAATTTAATAATGGAATTTGACAAAGTATTATTTTTTTTCCATCAAACATAAAGAGACCAATGATCATAGTTTATTAAGTATTATTTTTCCCAATTTCGTTAAATCAATACTTTATGAATTGATATTTGGTTTAAATGAAAAAAAAATCATATCAGCTTTCATTAAATCAATGTATTGATATTTTGTTTAAATGAAAAAATTCATATAAAGTATTCATATATTTGATAATACATATTGAAATTAGTAAAATAAATTAGTCACATATTTGATATGGAAACTACAACTTGATTATTAAGTTCTAAATGTGTGACAAATTCATAGAGTAAGACATGTCACATTAAAACGCGTTTTGTCTGGTCAAAATGTATAAAATCAACTCTATCTATATTCTAATTTGTTGGGATATTAAGAAGATACATGCGCATAAAATAGAGGTAACAAAGATGAGGATGCTGAGGTGGCTGTGTGGGCATGCAAGGTTAGATTGAATAAGAAATTGAGTTTTTCGGGAAAAGTTAAAAGTGACTAGTATATTGGATAAGATTAAATTGATCGAAATGGTTTAGGCATGTGCAGAGGGGCAAAAGACGACGCCAATTAGAGCACCGGAAACCCTCACAACGCAGGGGAGAAGTAAATGCAAACCCAAATTGACCTGGGAAGAGCGTGCTAGACATGATTTATTAGAGTTGCACCTCTCTTAAGTCTGAAGACCTGGTCCAGGATAAAAACTTGTGGAGAAGTAGAACTAAGGTTAAGAACTTTTAAGGAAGGGTATATATGTGTGTCATAGTTTTGTCTTAGGTGATTAGATTTTTCTATAATTTAGGTGGACTTTGCATATGCTTGTAATCCTAGTCTTATGCCAATATGTTTGATGATATTATATTTGCTTCTAGTTTATATTTTTTGTGTCTCTCTTTCACCACCTCCTTTTTTGTTATTATGTATTTCTAGTTATGTTTGTTTGTCTGTTGTTTGTTTTTGGAGCTGTGGGTTTCTCTAAAGCAACACATCCTCCTATGGATAAAGGAAAATTTTGCTTACATCTCACCGTCCTTATACTCTACCAATAACATTGTTTATTTGTGGGATTTATTATAATTGTGTATCATAATAATAAAAAGTTAAATGTAATTTATTGCATGTCAAGATATAGTTTCACATCTTAAGGAACATAGTCTTTAATAACCCAGTGTATTGCACAGGTTGAATAAATGTAATTTTGTATCGTAATAATAAAAAGTTATATCTTTAAAAAACAAGGTGTATTACACGAATTGAATAAATCTAATTTTATATACCAAATTATAAGAAAAAAAAAGTTATATCTTAAATCTAAGATCCTTAAGCCAAGCTAAGTAAAGATCTTAACTCAAGCCAAGCCGCTACACCGAAAGATCTTAGGCCAAGAAAAGTTCTCAAGCCAAGCCCAAAAAAGACTAATTTGAAAAGGCTTGAGCCGTGTTTAAAGTACTCGGCTAAGAACCTTCAACCGGCTAAGAACTTTCAACCGAATGACAACTGTCAAGCTGTCAGACACGTGGCAATCATGGTCAGTTGACTTGAAATAATTTTTTTAAACCGTTACACGAAATTAAAAAGACACATTGAGCAGCCACAATTTACTATTTTGAATATTTGAATGGTAAATGGCTAAAATGGTGATTTTCATTAAAATAAACCCAACTATCATTATATATATATATGGAACCCATTAAGTCTAACCATCTTTTAAATGAATCTCTACCATTGGATCTTGCTGAAATTAAATCCTGACCATTTAAACTCACATTTTTAACTGCTGTAATGGCAGTTCACACGACAGTTTCCTAAGCTCCATGTTTTCCTGGCCATGTTCTCCACAAATCACTCCTACAAATGTTTCCCAACCAGTTACAGGTAGTTATCGCCCCCCATATCTTCCTCCCACCTCGCCGAAAACTGCATATGCAACCTACGCTCATCATAATCCTTCCTTTTGTAGCAAAAATTGTGTTCAATCACCTTCATCCTCACTCATATTTCTTACACAAAGCCCTAATTTTTTTCTTCCTTCTCGAACTCACATCTAAATTGGTGAAATTAGAAGGTTCGTCCATGTGATCACAATGCATTTAACATAAAAGAAGAAACGGATGTGAATCAAGCAACGATGGAGGGTGGCCCAAATTTTGGAGGGTGGATTATGATGGAGGGCCACCCTCACTTTTTTCTTCATTCTAAAACATATATTACATGATGGAGGGTGGCCCAAATTTTGTTTGGGGTTTTCAGCAGGTGAACGCTCCTCCATAAATCGTACTCCATTGCTGGAAAGTATCAGGTGAACGCTTCAATCAAACGTGTTTTGGATTATCTGTGCAACCCAATTCGAGGTTCGTTTTAACTTTGTTTTTCATTGCTTTTGATTATCTGTTAATTAGAAATCTTATAATCGGTAGAATTTGACTCAAGAGGTTACAAAACAGTTTCCAAGTGCAGTTCTATCAACCCCCACTACCCAAAATTGCGGTACACTTTTCTTATAGAAACCATACATCCAACACTCTGGTTCTCCAGACGCAGAAGAGGAAGAGCAAGATTCGAGAGCTGACTCTTCGAGAAATTAGCGACATTAAGGTATACTTTGATTGCATATACAGTTGATTAGGGAATAATCTTGCTATTGTCCTTGTATGTATGTTGTTTTAGCCATCACTATCATCTTCTTCAGCAGCAATTTCAGCAATTTCGTTAGCATGAAATTAGTTTATTCGATTGGCAGCAGGTGGCAGCACATAGGTGAATCTATCCCTCTCTTGCTCTTTGATTTGGTTTTCTTTTCAAACTATATTCAAACCCTAATTTTGCCCTCTTAACCTCTGCTCCTAGAAGCAAATTTTGATTTTAAATGGTCAGGAATTTATTTTAGAATGATCTAATGGTTGAGATTAGTCCAAAATCAGTTTTGTATCAAGGGGAACATAAGAATATGAAATCATCTCTGTTTTTATAATATATTGAAATCCGATGATTTCACCAAAAAAAAATGTAATTTTGCCCTCTTTCTCTCAATTTTGTAGGTAGAGCATCCACTTCAACTGTTATAAGGTAACCAATATTTTTTTCCATGTAATTTTTTATTTTTTTTTGTAAGTTGTTTGTTCTTGGGATTTGAAAATTTTACTGAAATACGAGGCGGGTGTGTTTTACTTCAATTTTTGATGATAGAAGGTACTTATGTTTGATATTGGGATATGCTATTGTATGATTTTGATGTGAAGACTCAGAAACTATGATAATGTAGTTAGATAATCAATAGATTAAAGCTACACAAAGTTGGATTATTTCCCTTTATCAAGATATTTGTAGACCTGCCTGTTCAAATATTATCAAAGCTGGATTAGGATTATTTCACTTTATAGACCTGTTTGTTCAAATATGATTACTTTTTGGATCAATATGATGGTTATGTGCCTGGGATGTTTGATCTGATTTTAAATAATATGTTTACTTTTGAATTTGGCAACCGAGAAAAAGAATGGGCAATAATAAAAATTGTATGTTGAGAAAAGATGACCATTGAAGTACCAGCAACATATAACAATCAAGATGCAAATGCTGCAAGTGTTGGAAGTAAACAGTCGGTCAAGAACGTGAAGAATCTGGATTCGAGAACGGATGATAATGTGTCGGAAACTGTAAAGAGCACGGCGAAACCGTGTTGGTTTGTGGCTTTGGTTCCTTGTGCTTGGATGTGCGGTTGCTCGAGTTCGAATGATGAATATATGGAGCTTCAGACAAGTGAAGATGGCATGTTTTACTGTAGTTTGTGTGAAGTTGAGGTAAATTTCTTGTTGTAAAAAGAGATAAAAAATTAATCATACAGTAAATTTCAAAAATTGGCATAAATTCTTCAATTTTTTTTAAAGGTGGGTTGAATCAATGAACCCGAACGCGACCGTATATTTATCCGTGTCAAAGAAATCAGCCCTAACCTGGACATACTTGAAATCGTGTAACCTTAACATGACCCGTTTAACTCATTTATCTAAACGTGTCAAATGGGTTAAAAGGTTGACCTTATTAAGTATATTTTTTTATTATAATTTTAAAACATATTGACATGGGTAGGCCCATTTTAATTAAAATCGTTAAATAGGTCAATTCGAACACGACCTTTTTATTAAATGGGTTAGAAATGTCAACCCAAAACCAGGTTACGTTCGTGTCGTGTCAAGAAATCTTGTCAAGAATCAAGAATTACGACTCTAAATATATGTACATGATCGGTTTGCTGCAGGTTTTAAGTACAACAAGCATTGTAGACTGTAGAGTTTGTGACAAATGTGTCGATCGATTTGATCATCATTGCAGGGTATGTAAGAATTATGAATTACAACTCTATGAACACTGTCTACTTTAGAAGCAGCCATTTGACACGTTATTATGATTATTTTGCAGTTGGATCGAGGGAGTTGACCTGCGATTACAGAAACTATTATTAGTGTAATATTTTTAATTTTTAATAGAATTATCTAAGACTTTCTTTGCATTGAAGGGTCGAAACTGGTTTTTTTTGTGGATTAGATGGGTCCTGTAACCTTTCCCGATTGCAACACCAACACGTTGTACGTTACCATCAGGTAAGTTTCTATGTTGTCCTTTTTCACAATATATAAGGGGTAGTAAAATGGGCAGGACTGACAAGGCCAGAAGGTGCAACTTTTTGTTACAGGTCAGGTCTAACCGAACGCTTTTTATGTGTAAATTTATTAAATTTTCTTTGCAAATAATTACTATTTGGCACATTTCGTTTTAAGTTATATTTTTACGTGTTTGACCCGTTTGAGATGAAACATAGCTTGAATTTACACTTCCATAAGTGAATGGGTCAAAGTTAGAAGACTGTTATATACCACATCAAGTAGAACGCCATGTAAAATATGATCATGTCACTAGCTTTTGAAGGTGACTCGTATGTATTTGTAAAAAATAATCCAGGCATGGTTTGCAACAGGAGATGCTGGTTGTTATGGTGATGCCACATGGGGTTCAAGGTAAGAGTTTTGTTTGACATACTCATTTAAGATAATAATTGGTGCATATTGGAAAATGTAAAATGGTTACTGGTCCCTATTTTGGTGATTTAAGACTGCATTTTGTTTTAAACAGGTCGGTGGTCATCACAGCCACGTAGACTTTGTATTCAAAAGACGAAATTTAAATATATACATGGATGGATGCTACACTTCATGAGCTAACTGATCTGGTATGCCAAATGATCCATATTTGGACAATTTAATTTGTGCTTTGTGGTCGAAAGTGTATTCCATGTTCTTTTTTGTTCCTTGAACACGCTATCCATTAAAAAAAACACCACTTAGGATCAAGTGGGTTATGCATTATGTATGTAATAAAATATGGGAGTTCTTCATCAAAAGATAGTGCTGTTGTATGTATGTAATAAAATATGAAAGCACTTTTATTTGTCTGACATTACTACTCCCCTTTTGAAAGCACTTTTATTCTACTGATTTGCATGTAGATCTATGTTGGGTTAGAATGTCAGATCTCTACCTCAAAACGAACATTGCCATACGGGCTACTTAAAAAGTTTTATGGCACCCTTATAGTGATGCTCATCTTAGAATTTTATCTTCTCATTGTGTTTTCAGGTCTCAAACCAAATCAGCAGTTACGTAGGGTTGGGAACTAGCTCTACTCGATTGTCCACTTAATATAGATTATCTTTGTTTTGTTTGTTACGATGTCAACGTAACCCGTCCACCGAACGGGTATTAAACTAGTTTCAGTCAAAGATACAAACTGAGGCTGATAATCAAATCAAATAATTGTATAATGATGAACCGAGTGTTTTCTTCGTGATAATTTTGTAAGTTGTTGGGTTTCGAATCTATTGTCCAGCTTTTTATATTTTTATCCTTTCCTCATTTGTATCGATATTACACCTTATTTACATACATATTGACTTTAAACAAATATCCCGTTAGAAATACTTAAGAAAAACATGTGATATTTAGTTTGTCTTGTTTTGAAAACACTAAAACAACACACTTCATTGTCTACACATGTGATATTAGTGCAGCCACCTTGTCATTTTCTTATTTTTCACTTTCTTCACTTTTGTCACCATTCAGCAACCGTACACGTGTTTCATATCTCTAAAATCCCCTCTCTCTATATATACATACATACACACACACAACAACACACATCTGTGTGTGAGAAAAAAATGGAGGATAACATTAACAACGAAGAACAACAACCTACAGTCACCGGTGTCGACAAGGAGGTAGAGACCATGCTGACGTGGGTATTCTCAACAGACAATGATGACGTCGTTGAGTTATCAAACTTTCTAGAAGCTTCATCGGAGAACACGTGCCCAATGAAGGTGAAGATTATCGACGATCCTACCTGGCACCCGTTGACTTTTCAAACGGCGGCGTCGTACATTACGATTAACGGTAACGAGGAGCTTTGTGGGTCCTCGTTTTCGGATTCGGATACATCGTATATGGCGGGTATAGGTATAGCTACTGGTTGCGGTTTGGGAGGCGCGTGGAGTGCTGTTTCGGAGGAGGCGCGTTGGCGGACAGAGATGGAGGGGGATGTGAATTGTTTGGACAGTGGTTCAACTGCGGTTGTTTAACATTTTAAGGTTATTGTGTTGCCCACGCATGATGCAAGTTAGTGTCTTTCACGCGCTGCAAATGGGTTTAGGGTTTTGAATTTGTGGTTTGTACTTTGTAGTTGAGAAATGACTTGTACAAATTTTGATGGACGAAAAGATAAATGTATCCGTAGAGGTGCACAAACCACTTAATTTCAATAACCGGTTCGGTTAATTTGACTTTTTAACTTTAATCGGTTATTGATTTAACTTGTCCACTTAATTACTTTAACCGGTTCGGTTAATTAACCAGTTATTTTTTGGTTAATAACCGTTTTTTGCTTTTTTTCGTTTTTTAGTTAACCGGTGGTTTCTATACTAAATATTTATATCCGGTTACTAACCGGCGGTTAAAATTAACCACTAACTGGTTAATGTTATACCTGTTAATAACCAATTCCGGTTTCGATTAATAACTAGTTCCGGCTAATTAACCGGTTTTTTTTTGCCCATTTCTATGTATACGGGAATACGGCTTGTATGGTCGTATGGTGGTATACAGGTCGGGCCTTATACAATGTTCAAAATACTTGTTTTGGTTTTTTGTGAATTTGGGTCACGAAGTCGACCCAATAGCCACCTGCTGGGCTTACTAGTTCAATGTTTGTGTTTAACCGATGTGTGACACGGGTTGAATTTGAAAACACAAATTGCTTTTAGTCTCGTTACGGATATGTCATGTGGTTCAACTCACACATGATTGTAGCTTGTAGGTGTATGGTTTAGAATTATTAATGGAGATGAGTAAATGCGAGTAGGTAGGGGTTGAACGAATTTATATGTAATACGTCAAAGTGTCAAGAGTCCTATTTATTTATGATAGCAAGTAGTGGCGAAGCTTCGACCGGGGGGTCGAAAACGTACACACCCAAAAATTTCTATAAAACGGGGGGTCGAAAACGTATATACCCAACAATTTCTATACGAAAACTACTACTCTCCACTACTGAGCAAAAAGTTTGGGGGGTCGGCCGCTCTCTCCCGCCCCCACTATCCTACGCCCTTGATAGCAAGTATGAATCATGTTATATCTAACGCATCCCGGAATATCATTTGCAAGGAACTCGAGATAAAAGCGAGAGAGTTACAAGGAAGGGAATAAAAGAAGTAAAAGAAAAAAAAAACTTAAGTATATGATACCATGTAGAATAATGAAAACCCCTGTAACATACTATGTATTATTATTTGTAATTAACTTATATACATACTCTACTAAGAGCATTCACATCTCACCCTCTATATACTCTTTATCTATAGGTTTTAAAGAATAATTTAAAGAAACCATCTAAATCACAACTCCGTTACATGCTTTATGATAAAGAACAATTTAGAGAAAACTAAAGCAAACCTTTATAGAGGTTTAAATTCAAGCTTCTATAATATATCATGAGTGTATAAGAAAAAGAAAAAAATATATTAAAATAAGTGTTTATGAGTAAAAATTAAGATAGAGAAGACGATAGAGATGACCAGCTACTAGTATTCTCAAACCCTGTTTGCTAACTAAAGATTTTGGGCCAGGCCTGGAAAAAGGCCCTTAAAAATATTAGTATCTAAAGCTCTAATTTACCCCATTAAACTATTGGGCCAGCTATTCATAAGAGCTATTTATACGAATGTTAGAATGTATGATATACTCACAATGTTACAAACACCATTCAAGCTATACTCACAATGTTACAAACACCATTCAAGCTACACATTAGATTCATGTATAAATTTACGTGCGTACATACACACATGCGTTTCTTCAACTAGGCAGGGGTAGTGAACCCAAGAAATATTTTCAAGGGATACGAACGAGGGGCTTAATCAAATTTTCAAGGAGTACGATCGAGATTTTGCCCTATAGAATATACTAACTTTTTTTCAAAGGGTACGCCCGCCTACCCAGACCTCTACCTAGGTCCGCCCCTACTAGACAGAGCATTTAGTTAGTGGCGATTGGCCAGTTGCTATTGCTTGCATTAGAAAGCTGGGCCACTTTGGGCAACTTAGTACTAAGTCTTAGTAAACATAGGCTTGAGCCCATAATGCCCATTTTAATATTTTATACATCATTTCATATTTTCATGTCAAATTTGAGTTTCAACAATTTCTTTTGGTTACAAAATAACTATTCAGATAGAAAAAATAATAAGAAAATGAATAAATCAATGATTAATTTAAGGTATTTTGCTTGTATATATATGCGATGATTATAAAGATTCATTCAGGTTTCCAATATTTTGTTCGATACTTTAACATGTGTAATAATTAGTTATTAATACATCTATAAATACAATACAAAGGTTCCATTTTAAATGCCCAACAAATCACACAAAATGTTTAAACAACAGTTGTCGGGATCAAGTCAGAGAGTCGTATGACTCGAATTGGCAGTGGCGGAGCCACACTTTGAACAACGGTGTCGTCCGACACCATTGAATTTTGTGTAGCAAATACAACGTATAATAGGGAAAATTCGAGCAACACCATTGTTTTTTTACGAGCGACACCATTGTGTTTTTACAAACGACACCATTGTTTTGTTTTCTTCTAAAACAATTATATAATAAACAAATTTATATTTCAAAAATTAAGCCCAGTTACTTGAATTTAATTAGTGTGCTTTAAATCATTAAAGGCCCATGTTTAATTTTTATTTTTTCTAATCCAGTAAGCATTATAGCCTCATGTCTAATTAGTTTTGTATCAATTGTTTAACCTAACAGGATGTTTGATAATCACTTGAATGATGCATGCACTTGTTTGTTATAATGAAAAAGAGGTTTTTTTTTTCAAGTTGACATTGAAAACATTATGAATCGTTTTCAAAACATGAAAATGAGTACAGAGCAACTATTAAATGCATTTTATTATATATTTCAAATGATTTTGTAATTTTATTATATGTTTTAATTCAATGACATTTTACTTTTACTATGATATTTGCTTTTATTATTTGATTTGACCCGACTAGATCCGAACCGATCCAAAAAGGTTTGACTCCGGGTTACTATAAACCGGGGTATTCATAAAAAATGACACCATAAGAAAAAAATTCTGACTCCGCCACTGCGAATCGGTGTATTTCTTTTTTTCCTCTACGATTAATGTAACTATTTTTATTCATCTGTTTTTAACCCACTTTTGTATCGAAAATTATTGGGTCCTCCACTTATTAGATCGTCACCATATCCGTTTCCATGTGTATACATTCACTTGCTTTGATCCAAGTTTTCATCGATCTACGTTCATTTCATCATAAAATGCTTGTTGCAGACTTTCTTTTTTTTTTAACGGCTAATTTTTTTCCTTAAATAGTTACATCTCTCAAGAATTGAACAATGATCTCCCCACAAGAGATAATTTCTCTTGACCACTAGACTATAACTTGGCTCTTAAAGACATCTTTTAACAATGAGATTATGTCTCAAGAACTTTTTTTTGAATAAAAACTTTCAATAAACCAAAAGAACCACTCGAAACTGAGCGGCCAACCCAAAAAACACACCACAACTATACAATCACATAATTACTTCTGTCTCAAGAACTGTTTTTTTGCATATTATATGATATATATTGGTGATATATTATATAATATTAATATAATAATAACCATCATTGGTTGGTCACAGAAAATGAGGTGGGGACTTATTAGTCAATTAGGAGGGACTCAAGATTTTGACTGATTGGCTTGATTAGGCTTCGATAATGATGACTAGCCTTAATCCCATATTATTATTGCTAACCACTTCACTATCGTCCAACTATTTTACTACTAAAATCATGTTTTAATACAACCTTAACATTACCCGTTATATCCTTTTTATTTATTTATTTATTTTTTGAACGATCAACAGAAACCTAATTACTCGCGTAAACCCAATGATAAAAGGCCATGTATGCTTGCGAATGCAGATGTTGCTGATGACCAGCCCGCTCCTATTGTAGAGGAAATCTACTATGGTACTAACTCAACTCAGAGCAATTTTACTCTAGATGAGACTCCAACACATGACCTCCACTTTGTAAGGTTACGAAGGTGTCAATGCACGATAAGGTGATTGCCATTCGTTGATCATTTGAATGATTCAATATTCTAATAGACTTTTTACTGTAATAAGTTTTCTACGGTTTGTCCTTAAATTTTTACTATAAAAAATTAATTTAACAAAAATTCTATTGTATTTCATTTTTTTAACGAAAATAATGATATACATAAAAAAGGTTAGTGGGAAACTAGCAAAACTACCCAAACAGTCCAAAGAATCTATTGTATTTCTTACTATTGGATTTGTATGAATAGATTAGATTATATAAGGGCTGTTTGGTAACCTCTTAATGACCATTCAGATGCTACCTTTTAATGGTTTAAAACCTCTGAATGAATAAGAGGTAACCTCAAGTCTGAATAGTTAAGAGGAATCCTTTGAATGGTAAATCATCACATGTCACATTCTTCTACCTTCTCATTGGTAAAATTCTTAATGGTTCCATTAAGAGGTAGCCTCTTAATGACCATTCAGAGGCTACCAAACAGCCCCTAAGAGAACTATTTTTTTTCTTGCCTAAACCTCAGTTTCTTTTTTTTTTTTCATTAACTTTTTAAATGGAAATTACATTAAAATAGAAGGTAGACGAGGAACGAGTAGCGTCGATACCTCTTTTTGAATAGTAAAACCAAGTCATTTAAATTATATCCATGGATTTCGAGGTCATAACATTACTATGCATGACCCTTTGGACTCGACTAAGTAGGTCCACAGCCTCTGGCACAAGGAAAACAAAAATATTAAAAGCAGATGAGATAAACATGTGTTGGTTGTCAATGCACGCTTTCTCGTGTTTGGTAACTTTGTCGGAAGCAACTTTTAAAGCAGTCTGACCCACCGTGAAAACACTAACCCACAATCCCACAGGAATGGAAACCCCTGTTAGATCCACACAAGCGTGTTTTCCCCTATCCATCCAAATACCAAAATGTCGGTTGGCCTGAGGGTAGATCTTCCCTCCAATGGGTCCATTAAGAAATTCATTGGTGTCTATTTCTTAGCAGAAATCCCAGCATGCCTGAATATGTCAAAGAGGACATCCCTAACCAAATTATGTCGGTACTTGAAGCCTGAGAGCTCTCTACAATGCATTACATGCTCCCAAAATGAGTCTAAACATGCCTTATGACAAACATGACATATCTTATCAACCGGAAATAATAGAATCATGAGGCGCTACTTAAGGATAGTGCGGTACTCTAATGACAAAATACGTTGGCCTAACCCATCTATTGGTATACCGAGAAGGAATTCTTGGGCATGTGGTGCTCGTAAACACTCAAAAACGGCTTTTGTCTAATGGACTTGTCAAACTGTACTTCAATTTCATGGACAATTTTACTAAAAAGGGCACTCGCCAATGCATGTTAGGCTTGGGGGGACCTTATTAGTGAAGCCATTGGAGTCAAAGCTTTAAATCGTATCACAAAGACAAGCCAAAGCACAAATATATTTAGAATCCACATCACATATGACACTGTTTTGTAAGATGTGGTCATGTAGCACCCAAGATTGGGCCCTCCAATCCACAAAGGCACAGGAGGAAGCCTCTAAGGCCGAATACAATCCCAAACCCTCGAACCTGATAGGTAAGGAAGCAAGTCGCCATTTGAAGACTCCAAAGAAAGGACCTCCACAAACCACCAAGTTCTCAATCGCCACGCGCAAACCTTTGTCAAATAATAACATTGCATCCTCCATGTGTACAGGTTGACATGTACTCAATCCAAAGAAAAGTTTGGTAATGCCCATACAGGATCGAAGCATGAGTAGTTCACTCTACGGGTCACCTAGTTTTGGTAGAAGACCCGATGTTCGACCCGTCACCTTGATGATGTCCAACACTCTAGCCACCTCTTATGAATCTCCAAAGACAGTCCTATCATCAAGGTACCAAACATGAAAAAGAAGCTTGTGTTTGTCTATAATCTTATGCACAAGGAGGTGCAAAACAAGAGCGAAAAAAAAGTGATCCCAAATGCACCACATCGGTGGATCAATATTGAATATTGAATGTTCTGTATAAAGAAGTTTTTAGAGATTTGTAGAGTTGTCAATGTAAATTTGATATGTAATTATTAATAAAATTTTGAGAAATACGATATCTATTTTTTTAATTATTTTCTATTTAAAATTTTTATTTAACTCAAATACGTGTAACACATGAGTTCTAACCTAATGTATTATTATATAGTAGTATAGATTATTTAGAACAAGTACAACTTTTTTGGAAACCTATTATAATTTTTAAGACATAAACTTCTTGCTTTAACTTTTTTTCATTTTTAATGTTACCACTAATTATAAGTTACATTAAAATATGCACCACATTTGAAGAAGATTTTGGTGGGGTGTCAAAATCTTAATATGTTAGGTTTAACCATAATATAATAAGTTAATTATTAAAATTGTAAGCTACTTTTTTTCGTATTTTACTTAAGATATGATTTGATAGAATTCTTTCATATCATAATTTTCATGAATTTGATTGATATGTTATTATACATCATAGTAAATTGTTTATCTTATTATACATCATAGTAAATTGTTTAACTTTGGTATAGTCATTTAACGAATGTTTTACAATGGCTCTTATTGATAAACAAGGTTGGCGTAGTATTGTTTGCTTTGGTTACCTATTGTCATACATGTTTAAACTAAAAAAACTCATTATTACAAACATATTTGAAGGAAAAAGTTCAAATACTAAGAATTCTTAGGAATGGTATCAAATGGTAGCGGAATTGGAATTGTCTCGCCGAGCTCTACAATCTTAGATTTGGCTTTTAGATTTTAGAATGTTTTTTTCCAGGTCATTGTGTTTTTTTATTTGACATTGTGTTTTTTGTTTTATTTTCTTCATTTTGTCTTTTTTTCTTTTTTTTGCGATTCACTATATCTTTCTTTCTCGGCATTGTGTTATATTACTCGGCGTTATGTTATATTTTCTTCAACACTCTTTTATATTTTATGATCAATTATGTCTGTATACCCTTCTTAAATTTAGAAAAAATATATACTCAAGCCTATAGACTTGCACATTACAACTTACAATAATATAGCATTTACATTTGTTTTAAAATGAAACATATTTTTCTAGAATAATCAAAGATCTAATCTAACGTAGTATATGAAAACGTATCTTCATAATTGCTTGCTAATGCCCAACTTTTCACCTTTCTCTTTTAATCCAGGGCCCTCTTACATAAATTGGTGTAGGACACTACCCAAATTAAACTAATCAATAAGGGAGTCTCACGTACTCTCACCCTATTTTTATCCAAACCGAAACCAAAGTACCTAAATTCTATTTTTTTTAACGGTCAACAGAACCAATCCTGAGTACTCTCGGGGCAACAAATGGACCAAACGGATTACTCCGAGAGTAACCCGAGTCTATCACCAATTCCGGAAAAAACCCGGTAACCCACTCGTCCGTAGGCACGACGGTAAAATTACCGGTAAAACCCGTTTGCCTCAAGGATTGAACTCAGGTTTCTCAGGGTCTCTTATCATTGTCCACCAATGCCTGACTCTCCACTAAATGGAAGTTGAACTTGCATCTCACAAAAGAAATGCAAGCCTTTCACCACTTGATCTAGAGATCATTGGCTTATCTAAAAAGCATTAGAATTCATGAACCAAAATAAAGTACCCGATTGGCTTCATCCATTTTTCCACCTCTTTCTTCCTCAAAAGCATTAGACATCATGAACCAAAATAAAGTTGCCGAATGAAGTACCCAAAAGATAGGGGCGATGTACCCGATTGATCCAAACTTTTACTTATTAGTTATGTTTTAAAATAATGTTAAAACCTTTCACTTTACTAAAATAAAGTTTTCTCATGACAAACTCAATTATCCCATTCAACATTCTTAAAACTTGCATGCTTCTATGTTGACTTTTAAATGGTTTTTGGGTCTTGTTGCACTTGGCTCTTTGTTAACGTGAGGACTATAGTTAGGTGGTGTTTGTTTTTCTAAAAAAGATCTGTGCAGAGGCTCTTCTGTCTGCGCCGCATAAACCACGCGTAGACATTGTCATCTGCAGGCTGTTTGTTTTTCAGAAGACGTTTCATTAAAAAACGTCTGCTCGAGCTCTTCTTGGTGCAGACTTGGCCCAACCACTTTTAAGATCTTCTAAGGTATGCAGAAAGTTAAACACCACCACCCACCACCGTCCATCACCATCACCATCACCACCGTCCACCACCCACCACCACCGTCTACCAGCACCGTCCACCACCACCCACCCACCGTCCAGCACCACCACCGCCATCCATTACCACCGTCCATACACCACCACCAGTTTAATTTAGAATTCCGCATACGTTAAAAAACAAACAGTCTTCTTCTTGCAAACTACAGAGGTTTGGTCCACCTCTTTTTCTACAAATGTCTGCAGATGTGATGCACAGACTACAGACATTTTGCGTCTTAAAAAACAAACACCACCTTTTGCTATCCAAAGTGCACTTTAACTCTACCAACATGTGCCCCACCCTCATGCATGTATTCTATAACACATTTCAACTTCAAAACTTCCAAAGCTGCCAATAACATTTTAAAAACTTCAACTTTGCTCAAGCCCCCTCTACTAACGTGCCAACCATGTGTCGCTCTACGCCCTTCTTCAAACGCCTTCCACTCCAAGTAGTCATAGAATTATTGTGGTTTGAAATGATGTGGCATGCTGACTAAGCAAGTTTGGTTTTTAGACTAGTCCAACGTTATGGATGCTCTAATGGTTGATGCCCCTTAAGGAACATTTTCCGTCACATTAACATCACAACACCCCTTAAAAATGAATAATGGTTAACGCTCGTTAATGCCCTTTCAATCACTGTTTTCCATGTTTTCTCCTAATTTAGCGTTATACTAGAAACACATCTCCCTCTTCATGCCCTTATAATGCTCAGAGAGGCGGTGTTGGGATACTAGCAAGGCTCTTCACACTCTTATAATGCCTATTACGCATGACCTTAATACTTTCAATAACACTTTTAGGTTAATTTAACAAACTAATATTTCATATTTTTTCATTAATAATAAAAATACAACAAGAGGTATTAAAACAACAAGAGGTATTAAAACTACCAAACAAAAGAATTAAGAATTTTTTATAGAATTATAGTTTGCCTCTTGTAAAAATGTCAGGACCAAAACTTAATGTCTGGTCCAGATCAATCAATAAGGTCCCAATCCTTTTAGGTTAAGTTTCGATTTAATATCAAAATCGAACCTTGTCATGTTTCTTTTTTTCATGTTATTGTGAAAAAAAACTGTAGAATGGTCCTAGTATACGTGCGGTGAGGGCAATCCTAGATTTGCAAATCAAGAAAGGGGGCCATCGTTTTAGAAAAATAGTAGATTTTGTCCTTGTAAACTACTTTGGAACCATAACAATAAATGTATAATCAATGCAGAAAACAGGAAAACAGGACAATTATTGGAAATATAGGAATCAAAATTCACGTGTGTCTTATAACATCATCCGTAATGGTTAATACTCTCTAAAGAGTATTTTATGTCACACCGGCATCATAACACTCATTAAAAAAAATATGTAATCATTAACGTCCCTAAATGCCTTTTCAATCATTACTTTTAATTTTGTTCTCCTCATTTGTCGTTATGCTAGAAACATTCCCCCCTATAACGCCCAGGAGGTGGTGTTGGGAACGTTATTAAACTCATTCACGCTCCTTTAATGCCCATTACGCATAGTCTAACAAGGAAACTGGAAACATAATTCATTTAAGGAAACACCAAAAAACCTTGCAACCTTTAAAATATAAATTGGCCAACATATGATTTATTTTGGTTACCAATGTGTAATGTGTGGCTAGTCTACTTGGTAGAGACATAGCCTCTTAAAAGAAAGGTCTTGGGTTTAAACCTGAGCAGGATAAAATAATTAAAGATTATTGGTGTAATAAAGTAGGAAAAAGCTTTACCGTTCAAAAAATAATGATTTATTTTGGTTAATAAATGTTTCTTTTAGTTATATAAACACTAGTTTTAACTATCAAAAAGTTGAAAAGACTAGTATGATGGTCACCTACACTAATACCAAAGAACTCACCAAACAAAACATGCAATTATATCATAGATCTAATTAAAACTAAATGGTTATCGTATGTACATTACTTGTATAAATCAAATTAGTTATCCTAATAGTTTGAAATGTGATCTTATGTTCAACCTACCCAACATTATCAACCATGGACAACCAATTATGAACCATCCTTTATCAACTTTATCATGATAAGTAAAACAGTCAATACACACCCTCCTCAAATTATATCGTTGTTATATCTACTTCTCAACCGACAAATCTAGCTACTAGGTTTATCAGTTTCCTAGTTTCCTGTCATTGTGGAACTAGCCCATATAGTAAAGGTGCAAGCCTCTTAGATGATGATTTTGGGTTCAATCTCAGGCAAGAAGTAAAATTTGGTGTGATTTAGGAGCGAATAGGGGTAGACCGGTTACAAAGTTTGTGGACGTAACTACATGCGATGTTTAGAAACAAAACAAATACTAAATAAACAATATCTTTTATTATGGTTGTTTAGAAACAAAATAAATACTAAATAAACAATATATTTTATTATGGTTAATATTGTTAATGCAAGTGTTAAACAACTAAGGGGTTGTTTGTTTCGGCTCTTAGTAGGTTCTTAATGGTTCGGGCCTCTTATTGGTTTAACATAATGGTTTAGAGTGTTTGTTTCGGGAGCAAATGTCCGAATGGTTCAGACATTCGCCTCTGAATGGTTAAGCATTATACCGAGTCTAAATGTTTAAGAACTCTTATCTGACTTGGTCAGACATTTGCCTCTGAATGGTTAAACATTATACGGACTCTTAATGGTTCAAATCTTTTACTGGTTCAGCACTTACTCATTCAGAAATTGTCAAACAACCCCCCTAAGACATCTTGAATGAATACGATTAAACTAAAAGGAAAGCCGAACCGTATGAAATTCAGACTAAAGAAACTTACAATAATATATTGAATCCTCCTAAAGCGTTGATCCTTGATTTTATATACTCCTAAAAGGGATTTTTACATATTTCCCCCTCCTAAGCCCCCTTATTACGTATTTACCCAAACCAAAAAATTAATTACATATTTCCCTTTTTTTTTAAGAAATTACCTAACTACCCTCAAATTTATCATGGGTAATAATCCCCATTCGTATACCCTCAAACCCCTACACCAAGACGTCTTGGTGTAGGGGTTTGAGGGTATACGAATGGGGATTATTACCCATGATAAATTTGAGGGTAGTTAGGTAATTTCTCAAAAAAGGGAAATATGTAATTGATTTTTTTGTTTGGGTAAATACGTAATAAGGGGGCTTAGGATGGGGAAATATGTAAAAATCCCCTCCTAAAAAAGTGATCTTTAGCCAGCAGAATCCAATCGAGTAAGGTATGTATTTATATGACATGCTAAACACAATGTCTTTTGATTTGGGTGCAGGGTCTTCAACACAATTTTGTGTCACATGATAATGATTATGTAGTTAGTCGTGACTTAGTCTCGTACATCACCATTTTGATATCTTCCTAAAAACTATGTACTTGGGACTTTGCCTTTTCACACACCTTTGTGTATTCATTCTAGTAACCTTGTGTGGTGGGTAACCTTCCCTTCATGGAGAGGTGGCCCCATCTTTTTTGTTTGGAGTTGTTTAAATCGTGCAGGGTGGCAGAGAGAATGGAAACTGAAAGAGGTAACGGAGTGTTCAAATGGCAGTGGTCTAGGCAGCCTGAGTCGGAAGAGGAGCTCAAGGAATGGAAGGAATGTTACGAGGTGCTTAATTTGGTGAGGCTCTCCTCTGGTAAGGATGCTTGGATTTGGAGTGGTGATAGTCAGAACGGTTTCTCGGTGAAGACGGTAAAATCAGCGTTGATAATGGATAGAGGTCCATGTCATCCACCAAATTTTGTTTGGTGCAAATGGGTTCCTATTAAGTGCAATATAATGAATTGGAGAGGCAATTTGGATAGGCTTCCTACTAGAATAAATTTAAAAAGTAGGAATGTGGACATATCTTCATCTATGTGCCCATTCTGCGAGGAAGCCGAGGAATCGGTCGAACATTTGTTCACTGCTTGTTCGGTTACTCTAAGGGTATGGTCGGCATTCAGCGAGTGGTGCAACATCCCGCCTCTCTATCTTTTTGAATTTAAAGATATTTTAGATATCCACAAATTCATGAAGCGTAGTAAGAAGGAGGAGAAGATTATCTATGGGTTGGCTTTGATAACATCTTGGTGCATATGGAAAGAAAGAAATGAAGTGGTGTTTAATCAGAAAAGATGCAGTCCGCATGACATTATTGGGGAGTTAAAATCTAGAAGTTTTGCTTGGGTTAAAAATAGAACTACTTGTAAGTATATTAGATGGTCGGAGTGGTGTAAATACCCGATGTATATGTTGTAATTTCTTTGCCCTTTGCCCGTTTGGGTCGGGGTGCTGTGTTGTGTTTGGCCTTTTGCCCTTTTGGGTCGGAGGCTGTTTTAATGAAGTTTAATTTTCAAAAAAAGTAACCTTGTGTGGTATTCATCAATACACGCATAGGTTAAATGGATTACCTAGCCGGCTAGCCATGTAAAATAAAAATCTTCAATATTTAGCTTCCAAAGTCTTGATTAATAATTAATGAATTCTTCGTTCTTCAATTAAGTTGGAAAACAACCTATAAAAAACTTATACAAAACAATTAAGGATCTTATTCAATGATTTCTTGTGTGAAAATGTCATATTTACAATTATATAATTTGAAGCGCATCACTCCATCTACCATAGAGTTCTAAAGTGTAATAATTTTTTTTACCAGATTAGAATGTATTATATACAGAGGAAGGTTAACGTATATTACGGCTTAACGTACATCATGTACGACAGGTAATTACGCACGTTCATTTTAAAATCACGCACGTTATAACTCAAAAATCCAAAATCACGCATGTTGAAACACAGTAATCACGCATGTTATACAACAAATCACGCACGTTGTCGTACGTGAAGTACGTTAAGCCGTAATGTACGATCTACTTTTTCATTATATATATATAGGGTAGGGATATGGTAAAAAGTGTTTAAAATGTGAGAAGGGTAAGAAATGTTTTAAACCATTGGATATTTGATCTAATGGTTGAGATCAATAGGGTATAAAAATGTAAATTGTGTTTTAATTAGAAGGACCTTATGTAAAATTGAAGGGCAATAGTGTCTTTTCGGATGTTTCAAATATGGTAACCGTATCCTACACAACCAAGACCCCCATTATTCTCCTAAAAACTAGCGGCTTCCCTTTAAAAGTTAATTATCCGATTTCCTTGACTATTGTAAGACACTATACAGTTTAATTAACAATAATCTGTTGATTTAAATCAGTTAATAATCATAAAACACTATGAACCAGAAAATTAAGATGTATGTACAGAATATAACACTATTGATTGGGGATAAAACACTATGAAAGAAAATTAAGATGTCTGTACATAATATAACACTATTGATTGGGGATAAAACACTATACATATAAATATAAAAAAATAATACTGGTAATGATAAAACACTAAAACAAAAACTTACCCTAAACAATTCAATGTATAAAACACTATTGATTGGGGATAAAACACTATGAAAGGAAATTAAGATGTCTGTAAAGAATATAACACTATTGATTGGGGATAAAACACTTTGAAAGGAAATTAAGATGTTTGTACAATATATAATACTATTGATTGAGGATAAAACACCATACGTATAACACTGTTAATGTATAAAACACTATGAAAGGAAATTAAGATGTCTGTACATAATATAACACTATTGATCATCCATATGACACTATACATCTAAATATAAAAAAAAATATAACTTTGAGAAAAATGCCCGGATAGTCCTTGTGGTTTTGCCTTTTTTCACCTATAGTCCCCAACTTTCTAAAATTACCTAAATAGTCCCTAAGTTTTTAATTTTTGTTCCCGGATAGTCCCTGGGTCTAACTTCAGTTTGTTTTCTCTGTTAAAAGGGTGTGAAATGTCAAAAATACCCTTTCCTTAAAGAGGCCAAACCACAGGGACTATCCGGGTATCTTCTTATAAAACCCCACCACCACACTTCATCTTCAACCTCCACCCACCATCACCCTCCTCTACCCTCCAATTCACTGATTCTTTCTTCAATAGCTTTCAATGAATGTGGGGATTCACTGAAATAAATATCTAAAGTAATTCCCGGAATATCCAAAACATTTGACAAGTAACACAAAAATTAAATTTCTAGGGTTCCAAATCGCTCCACCTTCCTTCAACCCCCCATTCCCCCCAATTTTCTCACAATTCATCAAAAATTATCAGAAAAAATCTCATTTTTCTTGTGGAAATTTCGTCTCTGTTCATCGGCATGGACTAATTCCCTTAGCCGGCCTCTGATTTCCGCTACAAATCGATCAAGGCAACGTGATTTCCATCAATTAGATCAGGAATATATCGGAATATATGTAATTACAATAGTATTTCGGTTTCATGAAGAAGTTGTAGTGATAAGTAACGTACTTTTGTAGCAATTAGGGCAATAATTGATCGAATTCTGTGTAGTTATTACGGTGTTTCGGTTTCATGAGGAACTTGTGACAGTTCCAACCTAAGTTTGTAGTTAGAAACGTCTGTGTTAAGTTGTTTATCTCGATCGGTGATATCGTTTACTTTTAGACGCTTGATTGGTAGGGGGTGGGGGTTCAGAAACTATTGGTGGATCAAAGACTTTGATTTGTTGAATTGAATGAAAAATTGTTATAAATATGGAAACAAACATTGAGCAGCCTGTTGTGGGTACAGTGATCAAATGGTGTGATTGTGGATGTGATTGTTGTTCTGCAAAGCTTGATGAGTCGGGGGTCTGGATTCGGTTGGTGAAGAGAAAGCTTGACGAAAGAGATGATGAGGATGTATTGGTCATACCTGGGCTTTCGAATTTTGATGTGGCTCGTGTCGACATTGAATATGAATATGAATATGAATATGAATATGAAGTGTGGTGGTGGGGTTTTATAAATAAAAATGAAGATGCCCGGATAGTCCCTGTGGTTTGGCCTTTTTAAGGAAAGGGTATTTTTGACATTTCACACCCTCTTAACAGAGAAAACAAACTGAAGTTAGACCCAGGGACTATCCGGGAACAAAAATTGAAAACTTGGGGACTATTCAGGTAATTTTAGAAAGTTGGGGACTATAGGTGAAAAAAGGCGAAACCACAGGGACTATCCGGGCATTTTTCTCTATAACTTTGTTCATGATAAAACACTAAAACAATTATAATTGATGAAGAATTGATGAAGAATGATGCGTAAAACACTAAAATTAGAAAGAATCCCTAAAATATATCATCGCCAGTTTTTTTTGGCAGTTATCTTGGTATCAATTAATTGATAAGAATGGAAAATTACTAATACACCCTTTTGATTTAATTAAAATAAAGGACACTTGTCATTCCCAAATTATTTCTCACACTTCTCACAAAAGTTGAACTTTGTACAGGATCCTCTATCTATATATATATATATATATATGTGTGTGTGTGTGTGTGTGTGTGTGTGTGCGCGCGCGCGCCTGTGTGTAAACTCTTAACTTTTCTCTGATTACATTTTTTGGTGAAGAAAGGGTACATACGCGTATAGAAGCCTATATGCATGAATTTTAAGTAAAAGTACCCACGTCAATTTAAGTACCCACAAATATTACAACAATATGTGAAAAATCAGATGCACCATATAACAGGGCCGGCTCTGAGCAAGTGCTGGGTGGGCGCCGGCTCAGGGCCAAAAACGTAGAAGGGCCCGGAAATTTTTTAAAAATTCGTATACATAATGTATTATATATATTATGTAATCTGTAAAAGCATTACGCATGCACAGGCCTTGGTTCAGTGGTTGAAAAGTCTCATCCCAACTTCAACGTCGCAAGTTCGACCCTTGTGTTTGAGTTTTATTTTTACTTTGTTATAGCATGTCAGTTTTTGGGCTCACATACCTTTAATTAATGGCAGGCTATTCGTTAACATTTAATGGGCTCACATCCTTTTAATTAATGGCAGACTATTTGTTAACATCTAATAAATATATGTTTTCCGTCTTTACCATTGAACAATAAGTTAATTTTTTATTTTAGTAATTATTTTTGAATTCCTTTAAGAGATTTCTTTTTTTCTTTTGGATTAAAATTTTGTTTTATATGAAAAGTAAATACGCAATGGATAAATAAGAGATTCTTTTATGGTGTTAGTTGATGTTATTTAAGTATGTCCTAGTAAGTATGTCCTAGGTCTTGTTATGGTGGCTTGTTGGGCTATTTGGAAAGCGAGAAATGATAAGGTTTTTTTCTAACGGGAAAAGTGATAGTGAGGAAATTTTCGGGGAAGTTAGATCTCTAGGTTTCCTGTAGTTAAAAAGTAGATCCAAACACCGTAATCTGGTTTGGAGAGATTGGTGTAATTATCCGTTGTATATGTTGTAGTCGGTAGTTTTGGTGCAGTCCTTTTTTTGGCCGGCCTTGTTCTAATAAAATTTGCTTTTCAAAAAAAAAAGTTGATGTTATTTAAGTAGAGTAACTCTCATTATTTAATAACTTTGAGCTCGACTAATTATATTACAATAGAGATTTTTTCTTGGTACAACATATTATAGCGAATACGAGTATGGTAATGGTACTCTGATAAAGCGAAGTAATAAGGCCTAATAACATCAATACCGACACGATCGATACGTCTAAAACTTATCTTAAATAATATGATAAAGCTACAAGATCAATCATATAAAATAAACGTAAAAATAAACGTAAGAAAATACATACGCAGACAATATAGTAAAACTTTTATAAGCTAAATGGATTCATTAGATCTTCTACCGTCCTATCAATCGACGATCCTTATTAAAAAGGAAGGTGTAAACTTTTTTGAAAACATAGTTGTATTCAGAATAGAGTATAGTTTTGACCGAACAAAATCGGTGTCAATATCAATATTTAAAACCGCTACTGGCATTCATTTTACTAGGCGGGTAGGGCCCGTTTTTTTGTCTCGCACATGGCCCAAATTTTTTTCGACATTTTCGGAGACGGCCCTGCCATATAAGATAAGACGGACACTTATAGATAAAGAGTGTTCAATACCATGTTACTTTTATGTTTTTATTTATGATACAACGAATATGTAATATCATGTTGTTAATAAGATATTGCTAATGAAGTGACATTTTCTGAAAATAGTTATAAAAATGTAAGATTATTTTCACATAAAAGAAAAAGGTTAGATACAATCAAATATAGTAGTGAATTGATGATGCCAAATTAAAGTAAAAAAAAAAAAATAATTATTGGTGACGAAAGTGACAATGATGATATTCGATTGGTGAAGTGGGTCATCTTTGCTTTGCATAAACATGTGTCATACTTAGCCATTAAATTGGAAAGTCAAGATTCATTAGCCAATGGGTGTGTGACAACAAAGAGGCGCTTCTTTTGCACAAAATCATTAACAAATGTTTTATTTTTTCATTTTAATCATTTTATCTTTAAAAATAAAGTAAGCTTTAGACAAGTCTGGTTTTGTAAAAGTTACCAGAATTTATTAAAATTGGTTGAATTGATATTTGGTTAATTGTAATGCATTCTTTTAAATTCGTTCAACAAAATTTTAACACAAGAAATTGAATTCTACCTCTCCGCTACTACTATTCACCCCTTGATCGCCATAATCTACCACTTCAATTGCATTGTTTGCACCACCAAACCATCGTTTAGTTGCATTGAGGTTTTAATTGCTCCACAAAACCATCATCGGTTCATCACTCACCTCTGGGATTCGTCATAGAAGAGAGAGATACGAAAAAGAAGAAGTAACCAAATGTGCCTATTTCAGTTGTTCGCAAACATAACTTGATGCGTTCTATCTTTTGGTAAACATTAGTCACACTAAAGTAACTAAAATGCGTGTCAAATATTTCGTTCTTCTAATGAAAATAAAATAAAAAATCTAAGAAGTTCATTTTACTTGTAACGTTTTGATCTTTAACAAATGTGATACAAGGATATTTTAGACAAGTTCACATCTTATGTATCTTGAAATCTAAATTTAACAAATATAGCTCTAGAATGCAATTTAAGTTGCATGTTGATTTGACCATCTACGCAAACAATGACTTATTTCTTTCACTCGTCAAAATGTCGAATACAAAATAATAAAAATCCAATAGACCAATTATAGTGTGTGGACGTTTTCGTTAAAAATATGGATGGTCATCTCACACATCAACAACTACATTATTTACTCACAAACTTTTCTTAACCAATCCATCAATAGTACCTGTACTTTGACATTATCATCACCTTTTACATTTATATTTCATAACCAGGTATTAATTAAAGTAAACTATTTAGTTTTTCATATTTTTTAAAATAAATATAATACGTTGTTTAAATATAAGTATAAATAAAAACATATAATAAAGTATTGTAAAATAAATATATAAAAGGTTTCGAAATTTATAACCATTAAGATATAATAAGTTGTTTGAATATAAGTATAAATAAAAACATATAATAAAGTATTTTAAAACAAATATATAAAAAATTTAGAAATTTATAACTGTTTATCAAAACTGTTTATAAGTTTTGGAATTTTTTTTAAACTCATGACAAACAATTAGAACTTTACAAATATACATATAAATAAAATAAGAAAAATAGTTGAAAGGCCGCACGAGTGCACAACCCCCATCCCATCCATTCGTCGCCATCATTCCACATGTATGCCTCCACCAAGAACACCCACGTCTGTCACTGCCCCATGGCGTTGTTGGCCGTCCATAACATCCCAATTACGGGTGTTCTCTAGATTATTTCATAAAATGAAACCAAGGGAATGGGGTTGTGCAAGTTGATGTTAACTTGGCTTTGTTACAACAGTCATGTTATGTTCTGTCTTGCATTTTTTTTTTTGTTGTGGTTGCATTATTGATTGAAAGGTGTCCATAGGGTTCTAGTACAGGAGTAGATGTCCCAATGTATGTCTGCATGTGCATGAAATTGGACCTATCAAGGGCAATGGGTCCTACACAAACCAATAAGTCTTGATTGCACTAAAAGATCAAGGTGCCCATGAGCATCTCTACTTGTCTCATTACTTGGGACATTTGGAACCCAAAACCCAAAAAAGGGTGTCTTTATGTTAGTGTTAGATCTAGAATTTCTTATCAGGATTTGCCTATCATTATTTATGTATTTTTTAGGTGATTTGAGTTATGTTCATAGAGTCACAAAAACATGACACAAAACACAAAGTAATAAACCAAAAACTTAATGGGGGTGACGTAGTGCTAAGCACATTAGTCCCTCTAGCAGAGGTCTCAGGTTCAAATCCAACTTCCACTTAACCCCGTCGAAGGCCACCTTTCTATAGGCTACCACAAGCGTTTCAATGATGATCTCATTGGTTAGCAGAGTATTGATGGATCTCGTGGATTTTCCGGTAATGATTTTTCATGTTTACCAAAAAAAAAATAGTAACCGATTTAAGCGCATACAAAGCTTTCTTTATAAGCAAATCCACCAATAAAGAATATATTCAATGACAAATACAATCTCAAACATAAAGAATAGCTTAGGAGCTCATCAAAGAGCAATAGAAAACTCAAAAGAAGGTTCTTGAAAATGTCCCAATCTCTCCCTTTCATTCCCCAAATATTGAGTATGATAAATCATTAAAGAACAAAAAACTAGTGAATCTAATAATACAAACATGCATACCTCTCATTACTCATACATCATCAATACAATGATAGTGTTGAAGAAGCCTATTGGCTTCTCTAATACCACTGAAATAAGCACCATGAGTTGTAGAGTAATGAGTTCTATGTGTTGCTTCTCCTGCAAAAAGAATTTGGAATGGGGGCGAGCCACTTGTCGATTCGAAAACCGTTGTGTTTGGCAACGGCTCAGCCAGTGAATCCATGTCGCCGATACTTGACCCGACCGCAATGTAACTATATGATCCCATAAACAATGGATCACTCGCCCATCGACTTTTCAACGCCTTATCAAATTTCACATTCCCATAACCTTTTTTATGTGAAAAAAAGCTAGAAACAGTTGTGGAAACCTCATCGAGAATCACTTCATCCGAAAGCTCTTCTAGCTTAAGTGCTTCTTCACCCGCAAACCAAGATAACAACACGCTTGACCTCTTGTAGATCGGCGACAAAGAAGCCGTCTTCCTGATCCACCACGGGATCTTCGGATTCTTAACTTGATCATCCGACTTATGAAACACCATTTGCAGGAACGGAAATCGGTCAACGTCAAGATTAAAATCAGGACTTAGTTTCAAGAAAAGCTTGTTAACAACACCAAATCCTAATCTTGAAATTGCTTCAGTCTTGTGGTTCGGAAGTGGCGGATCAAATTTAAACACACCCGAATCATTCTCGTCGTTAAAGATTCCGGCTTTGAGAACTCCTAACGAAACCGTGACAATAACATGATCTGCTGACATGCTTGTACCATCAAGAAACTGAATCTTTACTGGTCTTGAATCACCATCTTTATCTCCCATTACACATTCAGGCGGCTGCCACTCAACCGTTTTCACTTTCTTGTTTAACTGAATGACCCCATATGGTAAAACAGATGCTAATGATTCTATAATGCTTGAATACCCTTTAGCAATGGTGATTTCTTCACCCGGGCACATAACATACTCGCTTTCCGCCGAGTAATCAAGATTATACAAATCATTAGCAGCTGTATAAGTCCTTTGAGTGTTTTCATGCATTGCGAAAATTGCTTCTTCTAATGACTTCTTATTCCAATCCCCATATCCATTCACCCCTTCTGTTTCCTTTCTTGATTCCATTTTCCAGTAGCATTCAAGACCTTTTCTTAGAAAAGACCCCACACTTTCATTCCCATTCCGATTCCCATTCCCACTCTCATCACCATTCCCATTCTCATTCCCATTCCGATTCCCATTCCCACTCTCATCACCATTCCTATTCTCATTCCCATTCCGATTCCGATTCCCATTCCGATTCCCAAAAATATCAACATCAATCCCATTTCCTATGGATTTCTTTTTCCCTTGAGCAAAATCCATTAAACTATTAAAAAGATTGGAAACTGGGTCAACAAAAGGTGGATTTAACACATACCCATTTTCTGCAATGGTGAGTGGATCATCAAGAAACCCATCCATGCATTCCCATGGTTGATCTGATTCCAAAGCATTGATTTCTTGAGCAATCTTGTGAACTGGGCTTCCTCCAATACCATGGATCCACGTGGCTCCCATCTCAATTCTATCACCACCAAACTCTGAGGTGTTAATCCTCCCCCCAATTCTATTCCCACCTTCAACAACACAAACCTCAAATGCACCTTTTAACACACCAGATTTGTACAGCTTGTTTGCAGCTGTTAGCCCTGCCATTCCTGCCCCAATTATCACTATTCTTGGTTTCTTTATAACCATTTTGACTGTAAATAGTTATAAAGATTGTGGGTTTTTGATAAAGATAAGATCTTTTTTGCAAAAAGATTGCAAGGCCTCAATAAAGATTGTGGATTTGAGCTTATGACACCATGAATGTATAAATAACTTATGGGTTTTCAAAAAAGATGAGTCTTTTTGCAGAAAAGATTGTGGATTTGAGCTTATGACACCATGAATGTATAAATAACTTATGGGTTTTCAAGAAAGATGAGTCTTTTTGCAGAAAAGATTGTGGATTTGAGCATATGACACCATGAATGTATAAATAACTTATGGGTTTTTGATAAAGATAAGATCTTTTTGCTTTAAAGATTGCAAGGCTTCAATAAAGATTGTGGATTTGAGCTTATGACACCATGAATGAATAAATAACTTGTGGGTTTTCAAGAAAGATGAGTCTTTTTGCAGAAAAGATTGCAAGGCTTCAATAAAGATTGTGGATTTGAGCTTATGACACCATGAATGTATAAATAACTTGTGGGTTTTCAAGAAAGATGAGTTTTTTTGCAGAAAAGATTGTAAGGGTTCAATAAAGATTGTGGATTTAAGCTTATGACACCATGAAGATAAGAAAGATAAGATTTTTTTTGTAAAAAAGATTGCAAGGCTTCAAAGAAAGATGATGGATTTGAGCTTATGACACCATGAATATGTAAACAACTTCTGGGTTTTTAAGAAAGATAAAATCTTTTGCAGAAAAGATTGCAACTATGAACAAACAAAGAAGTTGAGGGTTTTCATTTGTTTCTTTGTTTGGAGTGAAAAAGAAACAAATGTGTGTGTGTGCCGTGTGGGATTCTTATGGGGGGAGGGGGTTGATGAAGTTTAAAAATAATTCAAGTCTATGAGAGCCTCGTGGGGATTATAACTATTGTGTGCACCTAACTGATTCCACTATTTTATAAATAAGGGGATACGGAGTGTGCGACAAACCACGAGCGGCAAATGGGTTTGCCGAGCGGGAACACCACCGCCGACCCATTTTGCCGCTCAGTGAAGATGGAGAAGCGGTGTTTGGTTACCGATCGGGGAGAGGGAGGGAAGGAGAGGGAAGGGGTGTGTGTGTGGTGGGGTTCATGCCATCTCAACCAATCACACATTTTTTTTTATTAAAAAATAGTTTACCAATTCATAAAGTGTCTAACCATTGTCAACACTTTTGAGCATAGTTTAAACATTTTTCATTGAATGACATGACACACTCTCATTGGTTGATTTTGAAGTTTACCACTTTCAAGTGTCTAACCACTCCCTACACCCAAACCATAGAATATCCAATCAATATTTATACTTCATAAATCATAGGTAGCATTGGGTTCAAATGCATAGTCTCCTAAAACGATCATTCTAGCAGCATTGGACTGTCTCGTCAAACTCTCCAATCTTAGATTTTAGGTTTTCGCTTTTGGGTTATTAGCTTAGGGTGAGGGGGGCACCCTCGGTGACTCAATGCGGGGACCAAATCCGCCGAAGAGGGGCGGTGCCGCCATTCAATCGGGGACCAAAATCGGGGAGCCGACACCGAAGAGGGGAGGAGAGAGAAGGTGGGCCCCCCATTCAATCAACCAATGAAACTTTTTTTTTAATAAAAAAACAAGTCACCTAAGAGGGGAGTGCCACCATCAAATTGGGGTGTGAGGGGAGTTGACGTGGCATAACCTGATTGGGTGTGCGTAAGAGAGGGGACTCCCCTTTTAGGGGAGTGCCCTGCTCACCCTTATAGATTTTATAGATCATTGTGTCTTTTTATTTGAAATTATGTTTTTTCTTTATCACTGTGTCTTTTTGTGATTCATTATTTCTTTTTTCCTCACCATTATGCTATATTTTGTTCGATATTGTGTCTTTCTACCATTTTCTAGATTTAGGAAGCTATGTATAGGATAACTCAACTCATCATAACTAATAAATATGAAAATGTCCTTGAACAATTTCAAAACAAAATAAAACCTTATATTATTCAATGTTCCTAATAAAAAAACACTAAAATTTATTTATTTAAAATATTTTTGTACGGATTTAATATAAATAAACAGATAATGATTCAAGTGGCACTTGTATACATTATCAAAAGGATATATAATAATAATAAATATATTGATTTTCATAAACTTGATCTTGTCCCTGGATATGTTTTGTGTTTGAAATTTGCCACCAAGTGTATCCAAATTTGCACCCACAGACCACATTTACAGTAAGATCCTGACATGCATACAACAAATGTAGGGAATGCATGACTGTATCAACTTTGGTTTGAGGCCAAAAAACAATTTTTTTTTCTAGATAATAAACTAACTAAACATGGATTGTGGGCTGTAAATGAATCTATAATAAATATTTTTTTTATAATTTGTTTTGTTTTTTTTTTTGTTTATATAGCAAGTTATTATCAGTCACATTGTGTTTAAAATTCAAGCGTTAATTTCATTATTTATTCCAAACTAGAATCACCACCCGGCACCCGTCGTTAGTTATATATCATATTAGATGAAAGACAAATGTCTCTTACATGACTATGAGCCTGTGTAAAACATAGAAAAGAATAACTAAGCCGATCTCTGATACGCGCGTTGTGACGGAGCTATCAAACGGGAAAACATAGATGAGAAAACGTTGAACCTCACACGCATGGTGCGGCGTGTTATCTCGAAAAATTTAAAACGAAATGTTAAACGAAAAATGCGAAAGATGAAAAGTATAAGAGACCAAAGTTGAAAGTAAAATAGTATTGGGGTTAAAATGCAAAAGATGAAAAACTTTGGGTTAAAAGTAAAATAATCAAAAGGGTTAAATTGCAAAAGATGAGAACTTTTGAATTAGAATTGAAAAATCAAATTAATCAAAGAGGTTAATTTTCCAAAGATTTAAATTTTAAACTTAAATTGTTAAAGATTAAAACTTTAGAGTTAGATAGGAAAAATCCATTTAAAAAAAAAACTCCAATGCCAACAATGCAACAATCATATTTATAGTTTTTAATAGGGTTATTGGATTTTATCACCACTAACTATTGGCTATTGGCAACTGTCACCTCCAACTATCACTTTGACGCCCTACACCCCCAACTTAACACTTAGTGTCTTCTGTCACCACATTGTTAACTGATTGCTAACTTTTGATCATGTTATTATACATTTGGTGTGTCCTAAGATCCCTAAAACCTTCCTAAGATCCCTATGACACCCCCAAAAGTATAGTAACAGGATCAAAAGTTAGTGATCAGTTAGCGATGTGGTGATAGAACACACTGTGTTAAGTTGGGGGTGACGGACGTCAAAGTGATAGTTGGGGGTGGCAGCGGCCAAGAGCCAATAGTTGGGGGTGATAAAATCCAATAACCCTTTTTAATATAATCATGTAAATGTGTGTGCATATATACATCATACGCTCGATTTTAATTGTATTTGTTCACTGTTAATCACACAACTACACTTGTATATAAAACTCAAAATGAAAGTGAGTAGATTTTAGTCTTTACTATTAAGGTGTGTTTATAAATATAAAGCAAGTTGGTAACCAATCCCGGAGTTAAGTATAGGTGATAGGTGTTAGATGATGGTGTTGGGTCAATAATAAGATGATGATGCTCTCAAGTCTCACCAAACTGGCACATGTGAAGCTAATAAAAGATGGTCCACCACCATTATGAATGGTCCTTATTTTTCTAGAGACCCCTAGTTATGATCCAAAAATAACACCAATTTCTATATATGGTAACTTAGAACTTATAACTTTATATTTCATTTTTTTCACTTGTTATTATGGCTAAGTTAAATGTTGCTTATAAAACCAAACAGATAAGTAATATGGTAATAAGTATGGGCTGAAGTGTTATTAATTAGATTAAATAATTAGGTTTCTACATTGTATTTCTTTAGGCCCAAAATGCTTAAAAGTTGAGCCCTTTTGTAATTTGTATCACTTAAGATGAAACCCTGGATTTCCACATCTACTCGGATCTAGTAATAAAAAAATATTTTACTCTTCAATACGTAATGAATACGATGAGACTCCATACAATACAATGAGACACGTAATTTACCTCCCTTATGTTGGCTGTGGGATAGATCTGTGGGTGATGCCCGAGTACACCATTTTTTTCAAACAACTACTAACACTTTTAATCTCAATACACCAAAACCTACCAATTCAAAATATGAAATCAAAACAAACTAGACCAGATCGTTACTATAGTTTCCTTTCGCTACTTTTATTGGACCTTCAAAAAATAACCTTTGGCATGGTTTAAATTGACCAAAACCTTTTGAACTCCTAGCATAGACAACTCAAAGTAAACAAAAAATAACATCATAACATTGTAACATATTATTGGTTTTCTTATATAACTATAAAAGTGAATGGTTCGGTCCAACAGTTTTGTAAGCCAATCCATATACCAGATCGATTCGTCTAACTTGGAGAAAAAAACACCTCGATTAAAAAGTTAAAAGAAAATTATCCGCGTAACCAAACTGATCAACTTGGAGGAAAAACACCCCGGTTGAAAAGTTTTTAAAAAATTATCAGTAAAACTAAATTGATTTTTTTAACGGCTAATGTTACACCTTTACACCAATAATTCTAAACATTTTGCCCAAATTTGAATTTGAGACCTCCCCTTTAACAGACATATGCCTCTACCAACTAAACTAAATTGATTGATGACCGGTTTGATTGTGAGCTAAGGTTTAAGATCAAATACAAAGTCTTATAAAAATAAGAAGTCATACAAAGGATATCAAACGGACTCTGATTGAACTCATTTAAGCGACATTGGAACCTTCTCATCGAATTCTACGATTTGAGATTTTAGGTTTTCACTTTTGGATTTATAGGTTGTAGATTTTAGAATTTTTGTGTATTATCATTGTGTATTTTCTATATTTGCGTCATCGTGTCTTTTTTTGCCACTCGTGTCTTTTTTCCTCAACATTGTGTCATCTTATGCGATTCATTGTGTCTTTGTACACTTCTTATTTTTAGGAGCTTTTGTTGAATAACTTAACCCGTCAGCTAATATCAAATTCCGAATCTTCTCCAATGTGACATGAAATTATATAAAAATCATAATTAAGGCCTTAAAGTTGAAACAAAAAATGGGCCTAAAGGGCTTGGGCCCAAACCATTCCACAAGTCCATACACCATAACTCCTTGAATACGCAAATATCTCAATTTTGGCGCGAAATAAAAAACAATTTCAGTAACCAACTCGCCGTACTCACTGAGTCACGACTCACGATGTCGAGTAGGCCGGAACTCACCGAGTTATTCACAGAACTCGCGTCTCGAATCGAAACCAGAAACTCACAAACCGATCAATCTGATGATGTTTTAATCGCAGATCTGAATCAATCACTCAATCTGAACGAAGTACCTAGGGTTAGGGTTTTGGACACTGCGTTATCGTTGATGTGCTTCACATCGCCTCAGGTAAACTTCAGTTAAATTCGCCAGCTTCTGTTGTTAATTGAGATTGAAATATTATTGTTTTGTGGTTGTTGTTGTTGTTGTTCAGGTGTTTGAATCGGTGATTGAGTGTTCGGTGAATACGATTGTTTCGGTTTTGTATTCGTTGATAGATTGTTCGGTTTTACGGTCCGGAAAATCGGAGGTTTTGCGTGTTGGTGGATTGATTGGTGGTGGTGAGTGTTTGGGAATGATGGAGTTGTGTGATGATGTTTTGGGGAAAATGAATGAATATGGTGAGTTTTTGATGCTTTTTTGGTCTAGTCGATCGGTTATTAGTTATTACTAACTGTTATTCATGTTCATTGGCGAAGCTTGGGGGTCGATTTTTCCCAATTCCGTGAGGGGGGGGGGGACGTATATACCTAAAAATTTCTATGCGAAGGTACTGTTCATAACACTACGCTATTAGCAGTGTTTTCATAACTGGAACATCGTTATCTGATGTTCAGCACTCAATAGCGTGAAATAGCGACACCTAGGGTTTTTTTTCTTAAAAAAATATTAAAAACCGAATTTTTAGGCATTTTAATCGATTAAACAGCTCTAATCTTCACGAATTGCATCAAAAAACCTTAAATTCGTGAATAAAACCCTATTTAAAAAAAAAAATTCTAATACGTTATCGCTACGTATCGTATAGGTAGCTTGTCGCTATTTACCGCTATTAACAACTACGACTGGAACGGACATTGAATTGGATGGCTTACTGGTTCACTGGTCGGATCGGTCGGACCTGATTTAAGAACCAAATGACGTTATAATCAATTTAATAAACAAATAAATATAAAAACACCAATATTTAATTTAGACATAGTGTAATATGTAAAAAATAACTATAATGTTGGGTAAGTAAATTTTAAAAAAATCTAGTTTTTAATTCAAAGTATCATGTTTGGCTTCAAAATGGTTAAAACATCACTCCTTTGTTAAATAGAGGGACAATCGCTTTTTTTAACCATCATCTTCCAGATTATATGTATTACCTACAAAATCTTAGATTTGTGTTGTTTTTCATGTTTTGAAGGAATGCTTTCTTGTTCGTTACTCTACGCTGTTTTAAGAGTGGCTGCAATGACAACTCAGTTTGGGTACACTATGCAACTTACTCCGATTCTCAATGCTCAACCGACTGATGAAATGATTTCCGCAATTTCAAAGTTGATGTGTTACATGCCAAAAGAAGCCAATCTCGAGAATCAACAATTACAAATGAGGTGTGTGTTACTACAACAGTTTCAAATGGAAAATAGTATTTTTTTTTTTTAATTTGAATTATTTTGCAGGTTAATATTATGGTATCTTGATCCTCAAAACCTTGTGAAAGATATATCGCAAATATTGCAGGATGTTGTTGGGAGGCCTTTTATTTATCTAAACGAAGAAATCTACCAAAATATTGAGTGGCGATCTATAATCATTTGTTTAGCATTATCTCCATTAATGTTTATCGAAACTAGGGCTTTGTTACATCGTTGGTTTCTGCTAACGTGAGTACCTCTCAACCCTCGTTTAACTGTTTGCAAAACTTAAACCTAGTTAAACTTGTGGATTACATAACAGGGGCCTAGCTTCTGTATTAGAGCTTGAAGCGGAACTTGTTTCGATGGTGTTAGATGTACTTTCAAGACCAATGCGGTGGGGTTTATCTGCGGACGTAGGATCAAAGCTGCCGTTTTCATATGCTTATTTTCATTTCGAGCATCAGTTATTCAGACTTTTGGCTCAACCCTTGTCATGTGATCGGTTTATTGAGTTGGTGCCTAATGTAGGAAAAAGTGTGTCTCTTTCCAAGAGAAAACTTAAACATGTCGCAACAACGACCTCCATGGTGGATCACAAATCAACATGGTACTTTTCACTGGATACTCATTTGACTCGTTTTTAGCTACTTTTATTATAATACCCATTTGACCCGTTAGAAATAGAACTAAACCGAATCGATTCATTTATAAGTAAATGGGTTGAAATTACCATCTCTACTAAAAGTAGAGTTAACTGCCATTTACGTTCATGTGGTTTGTCTACTTATGCCATTTCAGGCCAAATTTCAAAATTGTACCATTTTCCTCCTTGACATTCTCGAAACGTGCCATTTCAGTCCAAAAAACTAATCCCTGTTAAAAAAACTCAGTTAGCTCAGGGGTAAAATGGTCATTATAAATAGATTTTTTTTTTTCATTTTTTAAACTTATTTTTATACATATATATGTATGTGTATAGTAATAATAAGCTTAAAAAAATGAAAAATAAGTATGTAAAATGACCATTTTACCCCTGAGCTAACTGGGTTTTTTTAACTGGGGTTAGGTTTTTGGACTAGAATGGCACCTTTCAAGAATGCCAGGGAGGAAAATGGTACAATTTTGAAATTTGGCCTAAAATGGCATAAGTGGACAAACCACGTGGATGTAAAGGGCAGTTAACTCCTAAAAATATTATAAAACCGTGTTGGTGTGTTATCGGCGTAATTTAAGATTACATGCGTATTCTTTTACTGTAACAGGGCAATTGCAATGAACTTCCCAGAGTGGTTTTATTTTGCCGCAATACTACTCGTTGGAGCTAGTTTTAGTGACAGTTGTATTTGTTCGGTAAACGAGGATAATCACCCGCTGACATCATCCGTTTCAGTTAATGCAGCTCGGTACATTGCATGGATTCTAGATCCTATTGATGAATCAGTTTGTAGTTTATTGTCAGGAAAGTTAGAAAAATTATCAAGAGCCTTATTTAATAAGCAATCGGTCTGTCAAAGTCAAACTATTCGGTTATGGCTGGAGGAATTAGAAGACGCTAAAATAATCGATATAAAGAATAATGTGATGTTCAGGAGGGTTATTTTAGGAATGCTGATTGGGTGCTCGGATGCCATAACTGAAGATAGATATGATTTGCTTCTTCATTATGTTGCAACGGGTAAGCTTCTTCGGTCAACAGAAAGTCAACATGCCGGATCAAAACATAAAAGACGGAATCATGAACCTCATGAACCTATTGATAAATGTAGTCGAAAGGAGTTAGTTACAGGTGCTTGTATTGTTTTCAGTTTAACTGATATAGCAGAAAAGATTTCAGATTCGCTATTTGAAGCCCGAGAGGTTGCAGTTGACTTTATTTGCAAAGTCAAATTAAAGGCTGTTGGATATCTGCTTAAATGTGTCAAAAGGCTGCTCGAGTTTGAAACTGGTGAAAACGATGATATCTTAGTTAAGGATCTACACAGAAGAATGTTGCGGTGGAGACATCAAGGAAAAGATGTTTTTCATGGTTGCAAAGATCTTGATGATACGATTAATGTTATCGCTAGTAAGCTTTCTTGAAAATCTTGCTTGTTGTATATTAGTACTTTTTTCATGCTTATATATATAATATGGTTTTTAGATTTTAGTTGGATTGTGTTCTTATTGTATGGCTAACAATGTTGGAACAAACTAACTCAATGTGAAATTTTACATGATAATATAAGGGCAATTGTCAAAATATTGTATGGACTTTCAACAAAGATAAAGTCTTATCGCGTCATTTGACTCTTCAACTTCTTACAGTTTAATAGATAATCCTTCTTACATGCTTGATTAGGTCCCGAATCTTTATAAAATTAACGATTTAGTTAGGTTTAAACTTTAGGAATTTGTTCTTGGAAATAAAAGAAATTTCCTATGTTTTTCTTTACAGTTGCTCTTAGGCTTGTAAACGAACCGAACGTTCATGAACTCTCCATGAACTTGTTCGGCGGGAATTTCGTTTATGTTCGTTTATTTAATAAATGAACGAACATGAACATAAAAGTTTGTTCGTGTAATTAAATGAACGAACATGAACACACCTTGTGTTCGTTCATTTATGTTTATGAACATTCGTTCACATTTATATTCGTGAACGTTCACTTATTTACGTTTGTTTATGTTCGTTTAATTTTTAGTAAATACATAAATAGTTATATTTATATAAATATTAGGTTTTCTAATTACCTATATAAATATAACTCGTTAGTATATCTCTATGAACCCTAATTTAGATGTGTTTTCAGATGAGATGAACTGTAATACGTTAGACTAGTTGTTCAATCATGCTAGTTTATGTTTGTTTCTGTTTATTCAAATACGTTCACTTAAATTTTTTTGTTTATGTTCTTTTGTGTTCGTTAATGTTCGTGAATTGTTCGTTTAGGCTTTAAACGAACGAACATAAACGAACACGAACATGCTCGATTTCTTAATGAACGAACACGAACAAAAAAATGTGTTCGATTATATGTTCGTGTTCGTGTTCATGTTCGGTTAAAGTTAAATGAACGAACACGAACATGCTTGTGTTTGTGTTCGTTCGGTTCGTTTACAGGCCTAGTACTTGCTCTCTATATATAATGTTTGTATTTATATTTTATGCATTGTTTAATAAAAGTTATTCACTTATTCATTCTCTTATACGTTTTCGACCCCCTGTCGGAAATCTCAAGCTTCGCCACTGGTTTATACAAATAAATAGACTGTTAAACTGCAGAAAATAGAAATAGACTGACAGACTGTTAAACTTAAATGATATGATATCCAAAACTAAACTTGTTACAATTGTGTTCATACAAACAAATGAAACTATACTGCTTTTTAACTTGACCAATGTGGCAAGTGATATGCCTTTACATTTCCACTTAGTATAACCAATATCCTTATTTTCATCTTCTTTACCTTTATGTACTAAAACTATGAAATTAACTAAAAACTGTAATCAGTTATTATTTAAGTTGTTCTTTGGACCAAAGTAATCCAGTCCGGGTTGCCGCCCCATTCTTCAAAAATAACCAAGAAGTTACCGGTCGGTCTCAACCATGAGCGGGGAACATGATACCTGAGATAATTAGAAGCCTTTTCAGAGTTCGGTAGAATCTTTTACTAAGTTTAAGAAAATGAGGCTTTTATTGCACTAAAATGTACTTCTGTCATTGTAGGTAAGAAAAAAAAGAGTAAAGTACATGGATGGTCCCTGTGGTTAACCAAATTTTTGGATTTGGTCCCTGGCTTTTCAAAAGTACACGGATGGTCTCTGTGGTTTGCACTTTGTAACACATTTAGTCCTCAGCTAACAAATCTAAAGGTTTTAGTAGGTCCAAGTTAGGAATTAAATGCGTTACAAAGTGCGAACCACAGGGACCATGCATGTCTTTTGGCAAAAGTTTGGGACTAAATGCATTACAAAGTGCAAACCACATGGGCCATTTGTGTACTTTTGAAAAGCTAGGGACCAAATCCAAAATTTTGGTTAACCACAGGGATCATCCGTGTACTTTACTAAAAAAAAGTAATTAGCCTAACAATTTAACATATGGAGAGGGATTATGATAACATGAGAGAAAATAAAGGTAATTTCTCACCATCTTTGAGACGGCTCTCCGCAATATTGGTTGCATTTATTCTCGTTATAAATCCCGGCGTAACTGCATTTATCACAGTTACCATGAGCTTTGTTCGCCGGCCAGTATCTCCCGACGCCCTCACCGTTGACCCATATTTGACCTTTCCCCATGCCATTCATATCTAAAGCCAGTGGTGCATCTCCTTTTGGAGCATTGAATGTAGTCTAAAAGTAAAACCAGTGTTAGAAGATGTTGATGTTATACTTTAGCTCCGTGTGTCAAATGGACCGATTCAGGTTATATTTTAGCTTTAACGGGTCATCAAATGAGTAAACTTTCAAAACTTGGTTAAGAGTGTGAAACAGATAAGCATAAACGTTTTTCTTCATCCAAACACTCGTAAGTGGTTATATACTTTTGAAAAAAAATGTGATAGCAGATAAGTTGTTTAAATAAGCAATCCCAAACGGCCAAACACCCCCCTTAAAATGTTGAACATGAAAATTACCTTGTACCAAGTAAGAGGTTGTTTTTGAGCCACGAAGGATCCTTGTAGCCACTCAACAGATGAACTTCCGTCGAGTGTATGGAGACTTAACCTTTCACCTTTTAAACCAACCTACATCAATAAAGAGTTTTCAGCGTATTACATCTATCTTAACACATTACAGCATTTCACCAAAAGTTATATATATTGTGTCACTCGGATCAATTTCTTGGTATGGGGGACTTCTTATTTCTATATTCTTTGACTTGGTGTGTTGGTTTGTTGGTTTGTTGTTGTTCGTTTTCGAGTTGAGGGTCTCTCTGGAAGCAGCCTCTCTATCCCTATGGATAGAGGCATGGTCTGTCTACATCCCACCCTCCCCAGACCCTATAAGTAGCTTTGCTATTTGTGGGATTTACTGGGTATGGTTGTTGTTGTTGTTATATATAATGTAAATGTATGTAACATAAATGTTAATGAACCAACCTTATACGACCATTGTTGCTTTGTCAAGTCTCTTGTACCATCATCTAGACCCTTCAAGGTGATTGGACCTAGAATCCCTATATTGTAGTTCTCAAAGTGTGTGCCGACATTCTGAACGGTGATTAATCATTAAACAAATTAGTTATATAATGGTAGAATGTTTCCTATATGTCGACAAATAAAAAGAAATGCTTAGAATGAATCACGAAGTGCAATAACTTACCGCAAGGCCCACAGAAACACTTAGCATAGAGATCTTGTTGACTCCCGCTCTCAACTTAACATTTTGACTAAATGTTATTTTCGTGTTTTTTAGTGATCCCCAAACTGTTCCTGTGATAGGACCAAACAAGCAAGAGTCAAAAGCATGGATTGTTTGTAGGTGTGACATTCAACAATTTATCTATAAAAAAGGACGTGTCTCAACGACTCAACCTGAACCTGAATGGACCCATTACCCAACCCGACGGGCCAGCCCATTTTGCCACCTCTTGTTTAAGGTTAATGCTCGTGAAAAGTGAGATTTACCTGCCAGTTGGTTGTTGATAAAGACATGCAAAGCATGCCCTGCTGACATAACCGTCAGCTCAGGAAACTGGCCGTTCTTCAAAAATTCTTCATTTGGTGATATATCTATTCTGGAAAAATCAAATACAAAACACTTAGATATATATACATCCTTTTGTAAGGGCAGACTACATGAAATAGAAGCGAAACGTAACATTTTCTCCATTTTAGCAAAAGAATTTTAGGGCCAAACTAGAAAGTAGAAACCAACTTACGTTTATCGCCGAGTTTATTTTTCATTATCGTATATTTGTATATGTCACATGCCAGTTGAATTTGATATGACATTTTATAAATATTATTTATTTAATGTATATAACAAAATTTATCAGTTTTTCAACACAAGCATTTTTTGCATAGGCACGTTAACTAAGACATAAAGTTAAGAGTTAATTGCCCGGATGGTCCCTGTGGTTTTACGTTTTTTCACGTTTAGTCCCCACCTTTTGAAAATAGCAGGTATGCTCCCTATGGTTTGTTATTTTGTTACTCGGATAGTCCCCTGAGTAGATGCAGTTAGTTTGGAAATAGCAGGTATGCTCCCTATGGTTTGACATTTTGTTACTCGGATAGTCCCCTGAGTAAATGTCAGGGGACTATCCGAGTAACAAAATGAGAAGCTATAGGGAGCATAACTGCTATTTCCAAAAGGTGGGGACTAAACGTGAAAAAATGTGAAACCACAGGGACCATCCGGGCAATTAACTCTAAAGTTAATGAAAAGTTGATTTCTATTTTCTGTTTAATTGAATGTTGGCTGCGGAAATCAGAAATAACTGTAAGAGTAAAGTACATGGATGGTCCCTGTGGTTTACCAATTTTGAATTTGGTCCCAAGCTTTACAAAAGTGCACGAATGGTCCCTGTGGTTTGCACTTTGTAACGCCTTTAGTCCCCGGCCAACAAATCTAAAAGTTTTAGCATGTCCAAGTTAGGGACTAAATGCGTTACAAAGTGCAAACCACAAGGACCATCCATGTACTTTTGGAAAAAACCGGGGACTAAATGCGTTACAAAGTGCAAACCACAAGGACCATCCATGTACTTTTGGAAGAAAACGGGGACTAAATGCGTTACAAAATGCAAGCCACGGGGACCAAATCCTAAATTTTTGTAAACCACAGGACCATCCGTGTACTATATACTCATAGTTGTTAATAGCGAATAGCGACAAGGGACCTATATGCTACATAGCGAATAGCGACAAATAGCGACCACTATTTTATAAATAGCAATACACTGGAAAATGAATTTTGAATTTTTTTATAATATATTATTTCAAAATACCCTGGTATATATGTTATCTTACATGTATATTTAACAAAAACCTATAATCCAGCTATTTTATAGCTATATCTAATTGTTGTTTATATCAATAAATAATAAAAAATAATTGTCGCTATTCTCGCTATCAGTCGCTGTAACCCTAATAGCGACACTACATCGCTTCGCTACGTAGCACACTATAGCGATCGCTATAGCCGCTATTGACAACTATGACTATACTCTAACTGTAATCTAATTAGTGCAGTTTTCTGAACTTTTTTTAATATAAGAGTTAATTGCTCGGATGGTCCCTGTGGTTTCATGTTTTTTCACGTTTAGTCCCCACCTTTTGAAAATAGCATGTATGCTCCCTATGGTTTGTCATTTTGTTACTCGGATCGTCCCCCAACATTTACTCTGGGGACTATCCGAGTAACAAAATGACAAACCATAGGGAGCATACATGCTATTTCCAAACTAACTGACATTTACTCAGGGACTATCCGAGTAACAAAATGATAAACCATAGGGAGCATACCTGCTATTTTCAAAAGGTGGGGACTAAATGTGAAAAAAACTTAAAACCACAGGGACCATCCGAGCAATTAACTCTTAATATAATAATAATACTAGTAATAGTAGTTATAACAGTAATAATAATACTCACTCTGTAAGGTACCACAGGTAATCAGAGGCATCTCTAGTTACATTTAGTTGCTCGTATAATCCCGACATAGAGAAAGTATCACTGTCATCAGAAGATGGAGCTTCTTCATCATATGATTGCCAATCGAAAGACGCAACAGTTGTCATCTTTTTTTGTGTGCTTGGAGCTTTAACCTGCAAATTATTAAGCCCAGTAATTATTATTAATTTTCTTTGAATGAATGATTAATTACAAGCGTATCCTTCTAAATTTCTTAGAATCATATTTAACCTTCCAAAACACAAAATAAAAAAAATCATATTCACACATTCAGTAGTAAATAAATCAAAATCAGTTACTAACTACTAAAAATACATTTCAGCGAGTATCCTTCTATTACATACATATTTCTATTGTAAATGTACACGGATGGTCCCTGAGGTTAACCAAAATTTTGGATTTAGTCCATAGTTTTTTTTAAGTACATGGATGGTCCTTGCGGTTTGCCCTTTGTAACGCATTTAGTCCCCAACTTTTGCTAAAAGTACATGGATGGTCCCTGCCGTATGCTGTTTGTAATGCATTTAGTCACTAAACAAAGTGCAAACCACAGGGACCATCCGTGTACTTTTGACAAAAGTTGGGGACTAAATACGTTACAAACTGCAAACTACAGGGACCATTCGTGTACTTTTGAAAAACTAGGGACTTAATCCAAATTTTTTGTTAACCAGAGGGACCATCCGTGTACTTTACTCTAAATTTAATAAGTTCAAATGCTTAAAATAGTTTGTTTCAATGAGTAAACAAATAGAACTGCAACATAAGCTTCTCCTTTCTTATACGAAATTAATATTGTTTTATATACTACGGTACTGGTAAATGCGATATTATGAAATAGAAGAGGGTAGAAGAGTCTTTTTCTTACCGTTGCAGTGTTGAAAACTTCATCTTTGCAGTCCTGGAGAATGCTAATTGACCAAGGAGGAAGGTCATATTGGGAATTTCCAAATGTTATTTTTGCTGAAACTTGCGGGTCAAAGTTTGAGAGAAATGCCGCACAACCCCCGGACTTTGCTTGAAATACATGTATCTGTAATTCGGATAGCATATGTAGATACATAAGCTCGGGATAACCAATGTAAAATACTAGAGGTAGCATGATGGGCCCAGGTTGGTCGGGTCAGGTGTCAAGTCAAAACGAGTCAGCTTGGGTTGACCCGTCATACACACTTTTTGTCCAACGTAAAAAAAAAAATACTTATAAGTAATAACACATTGTTTATAATTACTACAGTAAAGTATACGGATGGTCCCTGACTTCGTGTGCTTTACCAAAATTTTGGATTTGGTCCCTAGCTTTTCACAAGTACACGGATGGTCCCTGCGATTTGCATTTTGTAACGCATTTAGTCCCCAAATTCTTTCAAAAGTACATGGATGGTCCTTGTGGTTTGCACTTTGTAACACATTTAGTCCTTAACTTGGACCCTCTGAAACCTTTAGATTTGTTGGGTAGGGACTAAATGCGTTACAAAGTACAAACTGCAGGAACCAACCGTGCACTTTTGGAAAGCCAGGGACCAAATCCAAAAGTTTGGTAAACCACAGGGACCATCCGTGTACTTTACTCTGATTACTATAACAATAACATTACAATGATAATTGAATATTTTTTATATGAAGTGATTTAGATATGGTTGTATGCGCTAAAAGTAGATGTCGGTTGACTTTTACTAATTCTTTTGACTTGACCCGTTGACATGAAGTGATTTAGATGGTTGTATGCGCTAAAAACAGACGTTGGTTGACTTTTCGCTAATTCTTTTGACTTGACCCGTTTGAGATAAAACATATCCTAAATTGACCCATTTATAAGTCAACAAGTTGAATTTGCCTCCTCTATATAAACACAATATTATTTTTACCGTTTGACTAAACTAACCTCTTGATTCTTTCCAGGATAAGTAACAGTAGGATAAGCTGAAACTAAAGCTGGTTCGATTAGTTTTATGGCTGTGTGTAAATCCCTTAAATGCCCCCATTTCGGTTCGTTTAGTAATCCTGAAACATTACATTAATAAATCATCATTACCCGATCAAAACATACATCCATGATATAAAACTTTAGAAATATATGATCTAATTCCGTACCATATTCATCAATAGGAGCATCATAATCATAACTAGTCGTGATGAATAGACCGCCAGCTGTCCGACCGAAGTTTGTTCCTCCATGGTACTAAAATAGGTAATAAAATATAAAATATTATTATTAAACTAGAAAATGTAATTTGGTTGCTAAAATAGGTAATAAAATATAGTTGGTTTTTATTTTGCGCGTAACTTAAAGTTGGTTGCTAAATTTGGAAAAGAGAAAAATGCCCGGATAGTCCCTGTGGTTTGCCCACTTTTCACCTTTAGTCCCTAACTTTCTAAAATTACAGCTATAGTCCCCAACTTTTGCAATTCCGTTCCAGGATAGTCCCTCGCACGGATGAGGGTTAGTTTTTGGTGTTAAGTGGATGTGAAATTACTAAAACACCCTTATATAGTGATGTACCATATAATAGTTGACAAAAGAACCGTTATTCTGTATGAATCTTGCGACTGCGTATGCTATATCTTCTACGGGTCTGGTAGGAACCGGTCCACCAAATTCCGTAAACCTTAAATAACAAAATTTAACAAATGTTAAAATACATTTATGACATTTAAGTGACTATGATTAGAATTTGAAAGTGAGATTTACATGACTTACCAGCCAGTCCAAAGCTCTGTAAACATTTTAGGTTTGTATGGCTTGTTTGGAGTGAATTTTTCACAGTAAAAACCATTACATGTATCGATCTGTCATGTGATCAACATGTTAGAGAGATAAAGAGAGGTCTAAGACGTATGTACAACCAAATAAAAGGGTAACAAGCTTCATGGGTTGTATCATGTGCAAAGTTTGTGGTACCCAATGCATGTAGCAAAAAGAACATGCTTGAATAGTGGCAATAGATATGTATACACAATGACGAGTAAAATGCCATTTTCGTCCCTGAGGTTTGGCCAGTTTTGCGACTTTCGTCCAAAGGTTTGTTTTTCCGCATCTGGATCCAAAAGGTTTGAAATCTTGCCCTTTTTCATCTGGCTCGTTAACTCCATCCATTTTTCTCCAAGTCAGGGGTATTTCCGTCTTTTTTGTTAACTTAAAGTGCAATTCTTTTTTTTTTTCACTTTATGTAAAAAGACCGAATACCCCTGAAAAAGACCGAATTGCCCTTTAAAATAACAAAAAAGAGGGAAATACCCCTGACATAACGAAGAGAAATGGATGGATTTAACGAGCTGGATGAAAATGACAAGATTTCAAACCTTTTGGATCCAGATGCTGAAAAACAAACCTTGGATGAAAGTCACAAAGATGGCCAAACCTCAGGGACGAAAATGGCATTTTATTGCATCCAGGATTTTCAACCTGGTATGCATGACTATAACAATCTTTCATTCTTATTTATGTAAAAAATTTGCACTTTCAGGAGGATATATATACGAAACTACTCCGCTTTTCTACACACGACGTTACCCACAATTTTTTTCAACTAATGCATGTGAAAACAAAGAAAGCAATAAGAAGACGCTCACCATTGGATCAGGAGCATCTTCTTGTTTGCACATGATCCAAGGGACACCGGTTTTTAGACCGTTAGCCATTTGGGCTGCCCATTTAGTGTACGCTTTTCCCGGGGCACCAATATCCCATTCAACGGGCCCGTACTCGTTCTCTATCTGAAAACACAACCAAGATTCATATGCATTCTTTACAAGTACAACTTTAAGTCAAATAAACTAAAGTCAACATAAAAACCTGAGACAAGATAATTGGACCTCCTTGAGGCTCAAATAGTTCCTCTGACTTCATCATGTTGACTATTTTCGCCGTAAATCTTTCCATTGCCACCTTTATAATGATAAAACATTCGGTTTATGAACAAAGGTAGATTCGTATGTTAAGCTATGCGACTTAACGTTCGAAATATAAATTGCTAACCTTGAAAGGTTCATTATCCGTTCTGAAGGACATACCGGGTACATATTTAAGCCAAACAGGGAATCCCCTGCATCCAAAACAGAGCATACTTAAGATTTATTCATCTCTAAACGATAAAATCACTTTTTTTTATCGTTTTCGATATTAAGATATTTACGCCTTATTTTAGTCAAAGTTGAAATGGACTATCAACATGCTTCTCTTTCCCTTTTCGCTATCAAAAATACGCGGAAAACCGATACTATAAAAGCGCAAATTGTGATCGAAACATGGGGTGATTAATGATTTGATGTATTACCCGAAATTCCACTCTGCGCAAACGTAAGGGCCGATTCGTAAATTAACATATAGGCCTGCTTCTTGTATCAGTTTTATGAATTTCACCAAATCATACCTCCCTTCAAAGTTGTACTGGAAACATGATAATCCATCAAATTGAATCAAAAAAAAAAAAAAAAAAAAAAAAAAAAAAACTCTCACGGGTGCATAATAATAAGACAAAAATTGGTACTTTTTTAAAAAAAAAATTATACCTTTCCAGGAGATGGTTCATGCCCATTCCAAAATACATAAGTTTGTATGACATCTAAGCCTCCATCTTTGGCCTTTTTTATAAGACCAGGCCACATCTGCAAACACACACAAGATATTTCAAGAAACTAAAAAATATTTATGAAATAATTGATAATTTTGGACCAAAATAATCCAAATTATTTGAAAACAAGAGAAACCCATGTGAAAAAAAAAATATGAAATTGGGGCATCAAAGACCAAAAGCACCCAAATTTATGCAAACAAAAGAAACCCATATGAGAAAAACCCAAACTTTTTCACACACAAGATCAAGAATCAGCAAAATAATGCAAAACAGAGAAACCCACATGAAAAAAAAAAAAAAAAAAAATCAAACAATAATCTTCACAGTGAAGAAGACCCAAAAAGGAAAAAAATATTAACTTTTATAAGGACCATTGTGTCATCAAGAACAAGAACACCCAAAACATATGCAAATTAAAAGAAACCAAATTAAAAAAAAAAAAAAAAAAAAAAAAAAAAAAAAAACAGAGTGAAATACAATACCTCAGGGGTGCTTCTTGGATAATGAATAGAACCAGACATAAGGATCCTTCTTCTGCCATTGATGATAATGGCTTTATCATCATAAGATACAGCTGCTCTAATGGAAGAACAAACACAAGAAAATATAAAAAGTAACAGCAACAGTATCTTAATTCTGGGCATTCTCCACATTCTTGAACACCCTTTGTTTAACAAGTTAAAAGTTTTAAAAAAAGAAAGAAACTTGTTTTGTTAATATTTATATATATTTATGATGATCTTGGTGTTTTTTTTTTGATGGTGAAGTATAAATGGGGTTTGTATCATTCCTAGGGAGGGGCTGTGGTGAGTGAGGGTGGGGGTTGTGAGTTATGGTTCAAGTGGTGTTGAATTCAAGAAGTTGAGCAACTCCTTTTAAAGATTCAATGGGTCCCATTTTTTAATATTTTTTATTTTATTTTATTTTATTTTTTTCTCTCTTTTGGTTTAAGTTTGTGAAATAAAACTGGCTCCACCATAACCAACTTTGAATTTGTATTCTACAATTAATTTCAACATCATAATGAGCTTATAAAAATGTTTTTTCTATTTTTTCAATAAATATAATAGTTCATTTTGTGGTATGTAAATATCTTTTTATTATTATTATTTTTAATAATTTTTTAATTCCAAAGACCCATACATTAGTTTTTAGTAAGATCAGTTTTGTTATTTAAATAAGGATTGTAATGGAGTTTGTTGTCGTTTACCTGCTATTATATTGTCCTTCTAACATCAATGAAAGACGTGTGCTTTTAAAATATATAATAATAATAATAATAATAATTAATAATAATAATAATAATAATAATAATAATAATAATAATTTGATAAATTAGGAACAACTTATACGTTTATTACAAAAGCAGTTATATATATTTATTTATTTAAAGTTTATAATACGTGTATTTTTTTTTTTCATAAGTTGAAATAACCTTAATACCTTATCCATTATGCATCTATCTAATATAAACAAAGGTTGCTTCTTCAAGCAAAACTATATTCTGGACCCATACATTTAAGATATTCTTTTAAAGGTGCCCCTACATTTTGAGATGATTATGGGGGCTTGGGAGGCCTATTATGGTCATTTCATCTAGCAAAATCATTGAATTATGTAATAAAACAAATGAAAATGACTTTTTCTTTTCATTTCTTTTGGGCTTTAAGTCCTCCACTACTGTTATTAGTTGTAACAAGATTTGAGCTTTAGTCGGTTGGTAAGATTATAGGTTCGATTGTCATACATTAAAACCAAAATTATAAATCATATTTTAATAATCTCAACTATTCATTCTTTGCGCCAATAGTCTTAACTTCGAAAATTACCACTAGCAGTCCCAACTATTAACATGACAATAGTCTTAACTTCGAAACTTACCACTAGCAGTCCCACCTATTAACATATTTATCTCCAATGGACCCTTACTAATAGAATCCTAACACCGTTAGTCTCTGGTCGCCACAAAAAAAAAAACCTTTTTTGGCCAAAAAAAGGTTTCTAAAGGTCCGATTTAAGGTTACAAAGAGGTTTGGGACAGAAATGTTGAGTTTTGCCAAAAAGGTTGAGTTTTCCGAGCAAAAAGAAGTTTTCCAGCGAAAAAGAAGTTTTCGGGCGACCTCAATAATTAGGGTTCTTACTAGAAAAATGTTCATGAAGTTCCGTAATAAGGTTACACAGAGGTTTGGGGCGAAAATGTTGAGTTTTCCGGCCAAAAACATTTTTCCGGCGACCGGACACTAACGGCGTTAGGGTTTTGTTAGTTAGGGTCCATTTTAGGCAATACGTTAATAGTTGGGACTGCCAATGATTATTTTAAAAGTTGGAATTGTTGACGGCCAACGGCAAATAGTTAGGATTATTAAAATCTAATATTCTAATTATAAATGATGTGTTTTTTTACGGGATAAATGATATTTGACTTTTTGATTTTCACAATTCAAATGTTTGGTTGAGTAGTTCTCAGTTACTATGGGTTAATTCAATATCACTTCATTAATTAGTAGATTTAGTTATGTTTCAGACCACATTAAAAACAACTCTGTTTCTAGGAAGGCAATGATAGAACGAGTAATATATTGATTACAAACAAATAAAAACATCGTAAAGATTGATTTGATGCCACTCCATATTGGTTATTTCAGTTTTTTATACACATGTACCGTACCCATAAGCAAATTATATAGCTCATTATATAGAAACCATAACCGAATTACCACTCTCTTAGTTGGCTTGGTTTCGGGAAGGTTAGTTACGGTTGTAAATGAACCGAATGTTCAGTGAACAGTTTGTAAATTGTTCGGCGGGAAGTTTGTTTATGTTCGTTCATTTAATAAATGAATGGACAAGAACAAGAAATTTTGTTTGTTTAGTTATATAAACGAACATGAACAAAGGTTGTTTTTGTTCATTTATGTTCATGAGCGTTTGGTAACGTGTTCGTCTATGTTTGATGATTCATTAGGGTTTTTCATTTTATATTTTGTTTGAATACTTCAAAGTTTCCACTAATAAAGTACTTAATAAATATAAGGTTAGTATATTTTGGGTGGAACTACGTAATGTTAGTGATGAAAGATACCAATTTTAGACGAAATTTAATATCTGTTGTTTGTTTGTTTTTTTTTTTTTTTGGTTCGTTTGCATTTGTTTGCTTTCATTTGTGTCCGTTCCCCAAAACTAATGAATGAACAAGCAGGGGCGCAACATAGTGGGGGCGAGAGAGGGCGGCCCACCCTCCGAACTTTTCGCTCAGTAGTGGAGGGTATGTAGTTTTTGTATAGATTTTGGATATATACATTTTCGCTTAGTGGGGGGCGCAACATAGTGGGGACGAGAGAGGGCGGCCGACCCTCCGAACTTTGCGCTCAGTAGCGGAGGGTGAGTTTTTGTATAGAAAATTTTGGGTATATACATTTTCGACCCCCCCCCCCCCCCGGTTTTATAGAAATTTTAGGGTATATACGTTTTCGACCCCCCGGTAGGAAATCTCAAGCTTCGCCACTGTGAACAAGGACTTCATTTCCTTAATGGACGAACAAAACAGAAAATCTCTTTTGGTATATGTTCATGAATAGTTCGTGAACGTATTTATTTCCTTAATAAACGAACACGAACTAAGCCTTATTCATGTTTGTTCGATTCGTTCACAACCCTACTTTTAGTATTTAGTTTTTTACTTACCCGCAGCCCCAAGATTTCATCAACATAACTAAACTATTAGGGTATGTTTGGCATGGAGCTTTTAGGAGCTTCAAGCTTTAAACTTTTAAGAAAAAGTTCCTACTTAATAAAAAGCTTTGTTTGGTTGAAGAGGCTTGAAGCTTTTAGGTTAGGAGCTTGAAGCTTTTGGTTGAACGCTCCTACTAGTAGCGTTTAGAAGGAGCTACAAGCTTTTAGGGAAAACATGACTATTTTAACCTGAATATAATTAACTTTTTAATGCACAAACTTTTAAAATTTTTAATTATGTTTATTTTAGTCATTTTATACATTTTATTAAAAGTTCCAGCTACTCTGCCAAACACAAAATATATCTAAAAAACTATAACTACTAGCTACCAGCTACAGCTTACAACTACCAGCTTCCAGCCATCAGCTAGCAGCTTTCAGCCACCAGCTAGCAGCTTTCAGCCACCAACTACCAGCTACTTTTCCAAACATACCCTTATTAGTTTGGGTTAGTATCATCAAAGAGGGTTTGATCAAACCAGATTTCCACTACTTGCTTACACTCAGGATCTGTCATCCAAATAAATAATCAAACATTTATTTACCCTTTTATATCTTTAATTTTTTTTATTATAATTAATTATTAACTAAAAAAAAAAACAAAATAAACCCAACACAACCCCACCTCTTGTCATTATTAATACAATGGGCAAAAGATAATTATTCACCATTTGTTACATAATATCTTCCAATAATGACAAAGATAATGCTTCTATAGTGGTTTTGAAAACATTAATTATATATCATTATATGTTACGTGTGATATATATCTTGTGTTTGATATCGTTATTGTTCTAATTAAAATTCAGATTTACATGGTTGGTGAACACAGTGTAACTATTATGTGTTTTTATCTTTGGTAGAATTTATATTATGAATCTACAATGATGATTAGATGATAAAAAGTTGTCATGAACACATCCAAAAATAATAAAATTTAATATCTTTAGGTTCAAGTTATTCCAAGACATATTTAGGCCTATGATTAAACATCAAAATTGCAACTTGTGTTGGGTATGAAATTAGTCTCTCTTAAATGCTTAACATGCTTGTAACACCAAATTGCCAGTTGTGTAGGGTTGACAATGGGATGTTGCTGAAAAATATAATTACATTTAGATGATTAATCAACCTTAATTGCATCCTTAGATGTTTTCATTTGGCATTCGGTTTAAAGATGAATTATAATAAGAGCAAGGTGTTCGGTGTGGGTGTGGGTGTGGACGAAATGGAGGTTGCTACGCTGGCTCGTATCCTCAATATTAAGCCTATGTGTAAATAGCATTAGTTAAGGGTAGAATATGTAACATTGTAATGGGTATAAATACCCTATTTGATAACCTAGTCATCTACAACATTCAATACAATCACTACACCCAAACATTCCTTTTGTGGTTTGATTTCTCAATTGTAAGTTTCAATTTATTTACCTTGGTCTCTCTATAGTGCTAAAATGAACTTATCCAAACATTGGAGTCGTATTATGGAGAAGTTCAAATCTAAGCTTAATTCGTGGAAAGCAAATAATCTTTTTTTGGTGGGAGGCTCACGCTCATGAAATCGGTTATTGGAAGTACACCTTTGTACTATTATGCTCTTTTTAAAGCCCAAAGGTTGTTATTACTTATTTCGAATCTATTATACTAAGGTTCTTATGAGGTGGTGATGATAGTACCAATAAGATTAATTGGGTTTGATACCAAGCCTATAGCAAGGAGAAGTTTGTCGGATACATGGTAAGAAATCTTTAAAGTAAAAAGTTATTTTGATGAGATGGGTATTAATTTAGATAGTTTGTTTGTGAGAAAAACCGGATTGGGTGATTGAACTCTCTTTCGGAAAGATATGTGTTGTGGTAATGTGCCTTTGAAGATGAGATTAATTTATTTGCTTTCTCCAACAAATGTGATTGTTTGATTTGGTTGGGTGATTTTACAAGACTCTCTCTATCAAGTGGATGAGAAACCTCTTGATCAGTAGCTTGGGACCTAACATAGGCATCGACTACAAGTGGAACAATTGGGTGCAGTGCCGATAAAGGTAAATTGCTTTGTCGGAGAATGGTTCCTAATTGTGTCTCTCTCTCTCTATGAGATGGGTATAGATAATAATAAAATCAACCACTCGCTATTTATATATACAATAAAAACATCAATAGAAGAAAAAACTAAACCTCATAAAGGTAACTAACAAGTTAATTCTTTTACATGTTATTAAAAGTTAGATATCTTATAGTGCAGTTTGTTACTATTATTATTATTATTATTATTATTATTATTATTATTATTATTATTATTAAATAATAAAGAATTTAATAACTTCAATGTATCAGTCACAGAGACGGTAGCAAAAATAAAAGAAAACTCGTTTATATGAATTAGAGAAAGATCTAATATGAAGGACCTAAATTGGGAGAGATGGTGACAGTTCAATGTGAGATATGTGGTATCGTAATAGTTTTACTATTGTAGTTTGTCTTTCCGTTTTTGTTTTGTTTTGTTTTTGCTGCCTTGTGCTTTTTCGGGTTTTATATTGGCCTTCTATGATCATAGAATTTTTCGCCATTAAAAAAATTAATTAACTAGTTTTTTTAGATATATGAAGTAGTTAGTGCCTTCAAATGCAAAAGTAATTCCAAATTTGTTGTGCTTTCCCAAAGCTTTAAATCACCTCACTTTTAGATTACTTTTACTAAATATAATAAAGATGCAAAGCAAAAAAATGGAAAAGCACATTTATTTTCTAAGAGATATTTTCATTAAAAAAAATTAATAACATCTCATTGTGTATATTTGGCACATAAACAAAGCCAGTAATTAGCTTTAATGTTTCTCTCATGCACACCCCTGTGTATACAGAGGGTGATTCATGTATAAAGTGAAAATAAACTAAATTTGGTATGAAGTTATGGTATAATTATACACCATATATATGTTATAATTGTGTAACATATGTATATAATAACGCACAATTATACATATAACCATGCACAAAAGTTTCACAATAAATTATTTTTTAAATAAACTAAAATACTATACGCAAAATAAAAAAAAATATATATATATATACGATTTCGTGGTATATTTAAACAAAATTAAGTTACTAAGAATTATTAGAATTTAAAAAAAAATCGGTAGAAGTAGAAAATGGTTAACAACTATTACTCTTCAATTTTTTTTTAATTATAACTAACACATGTATATTATGAAATTCTTGTATTCTCTTAGTCGTTGATTTCCTTTTGTTCAAGGGTTCATGTCCACTTGGTACGCTTCTCACTTACTTTTCACGTTGTATTTAATCCGCATTGTGTATACATGTACAAGTACATATGTGAGCGAATAATTAAGATATACACACACACCGTGTGTTAGTTTATAAACTGATACATTAGATAGCCTATCTATACACATGCAATAAGCTTGAGATTTCTGACCGATGGGTCGAAAATGTATATACCAAAAATTTCTATAAAACCGGGGGGTCAAAAACATATACACCCAAAAATTTCTATACGAAAACTACATACTCTCCACTAACGAGCAAAAAGTTTGGGGGGTCGGCCGCTCCCTCCCGCCCCCACAAAGCTACGCCGTTGTGCGGTACATATGTGGGCGAGCTCGCATGCATATGTACGCGTGGAAGCGACACAAGCAAATCATCAGAAAGAGACTATATTACTTGAACATGTTTCCAATTTATATATGCTAATAACTTTCTTTGTTATAAAATAACAACCATTCAATTACAAGCTAAGCTAGGTAAATTCATATATATATGAATCATCATTTTATTATAAAATCGTATCGATGATAATTACATACATGTTTATATGATTATTGAAATGTTAACTTATAAGTGATAGATATGAATTCGCTTTCATGCAACGTAGGACTATATTATCCAAGTTGATTCAATCATTCATTTGGATGAGAAAGCCACATATATATGTATAGATCATATGTCCCTACTTTTGTTTTGTTGGATATAATCACTTTACTATACCACACACACACATAATATATATATATATATATATATATATATACACACACACTGTATTTCAAGATAACTTATAGACTCTTGTGGGGAAAAAGATATATAACCACACGCAAGGGCGTAGCTTTCAAGAGGTCGGGAGGGGCGCCTGACCCCCGCTCTCTCCCGAACTTTTCGCTCAGTAGTGTTATGTAACAAAAGTGTTTTCCTAATTCGTGTGATGAAAAGGAAAAGAATAAAGATGAGGTCCCAAATAATTAATATATTAGAGGCGTAATTGTTTTATATCTCAATCATTCTTTTAAATATGATTGATATGTTTCATTATTTAATAATTTTTATTTAAACTTCTTTTGTTTGATTTGTTTATATGGTTGAATGTTAACTTTTCGTATAGAAATATGCTTAATAAAAGGTTTTGCCTTTTAAGCATTGTAGTTGCAACAAATTTGAGTGGTCATATCTCTTGCCCTTCAATGTATTTCTTTTCAATCATTCAAAGCTTTAGCAACTTGTAATCCAAATAAATCATTTTGTTCTGTTTCTTTCAGATTTGGAACAGATTCAGAAACTAATAAATTAGTTCGTATAATAATAATATAAAGATTAATGGTATAAAAATAATAAATTTTCTTATTTTTTTGAAAAAGTCACCATCTTTTACTATCTAAATATATATTCAAAAAAGAAAAAAAAACCAAATTTACAAAATACAAATATATACATGGAAAAATGACTTGAACTTATTAAACCGGCCTGATGAACTGATCGACATTAATTATAGTACGTAAAAGTACAAAACATGAATATTTTTTAATACTATTTAAGATGTTTAAATTTATAATTTAAAGTGATTAACTTTATTAGATATTAACACAGCAAAAAAGTATACATTACATTTTACGTCAATAATACAAACAATATATACCACCACGCATATTATAAGCATGTCTATAGGGTAAGGATCCTGTAAAAAGTGCTCAAAGTGTAAGAAGTGTGAGAAGTGTATTATAACACTATATATAATACTATATAACACCATATAAACACCGTATAACAATACGTAACATCATATAATACCATATAACACTATGTAACACTATATATCATTATATAACAAATATAACACTATACATCTATCATAGACATGCTATCAGACAACCTATAGTGTTATATTTGTTATATAATGATATATAGTGTTACATAGTGTTATATGGTATTATATAGTGTTATATATTGTTATACGGTGTTTATATGGTGTTATATAGTATTATATGTAGTGTTATAATACACTTCTCACACTTCTTACACTTTGAGCACTTTTTACAGGATCCTCTACATACTTATTAATAATAGTATAATCACATCTTTATACAATTATATAAGTTTTATTAATTTTAATGTACTAGCACTAAAGTTAAAGACGTTTTTATGCAATATAAATATATATTATTTTTTATATTAATCATATAATAAATATATAAAACATCATTTTCTCAATAACCCTGAAACTAAACATGCAAGTTTAATGATTGAAAATTTTCAGTATACAACTAAAACACTATAATTTTCAAATGAATTAATAATAAAATGATATTTAGAATTTATACTTAGATGACATAATTGTCTTTGTTGTCGTAAACTATAAGACTATAAGTCAATGTATATCGTAATCGAAGCTGTTTATTTATATAAACTTATTGAATTATAAATAGACCGAGTCAAATTTATATGCATCACCTGTTATTATTAAATAAATAAAACTTTAAGCATGCTTCTAGCTGTTTTATTAATTCCTTAGTCTTGTAAAACCAGGTTTTTTTTTTAATTTTAGAAATGTTGCCTTTTTAATTTAAAATATACCTTTTAGTTTGTAAATACTTAAGAAAAATAATAATATATATAGTTTGATAATTATATATATATATATATATATATATATATATATATATATTTCTAATTCAGCTAATGTGTGTTTAAATAAATTTCAAACAATGTTTTGGTTATAGTATTATCTGAAACAACAGGGACAGCCATAACAACCTATGTAGCAGGTTCAACTAATTAATTGATTAAGGCTTCTATCAAATTTAGCTTTAACTTAATACTAAATTAACATTCATTTTCATAACCATAATTATAATCATCCCCATGTCATCATGTTTTTAACAACCGAAAACATTGTTTTCTGATAGATACAAATACTCACAAATTACAATCATACGATCCTAAGTAATTAACAATTTTAATAAAACTCACTGATGTGAACATGAATTTTGTCCTTGTGACCCCTGATTGGGTCGGGTTAAAGATGACATATGGTATATTATGTCCGTTCGGAAAAAAATGTGGTATATTATGTCTTATTTTTTATTGTAAAACTGTATCATATACCCTGTCTCGACTCTATTTGATATTATTATTTAACTGTTAAGTTTAGGTGGATCAAATTTCTCAGATGAGATCCTCGTCAATAAAACTTGATCTCATACCCATCCTAAAACCCAATTTGAAATATCAAAAAGCTCAAGTGTAATTTACAGATTCCAGATTTTGATAATTTCAGTTTCCTAAAAACTTTAGTACGTCCAAACCGATATAAATTTAAGATACAAATCATTATTATCAATAATTATGGTGCGGACAAAATCTACAAGAAATCTAAAATAACATGTATAATTGTTTTATATGTATATAATATTAACATGCCAGTAAATGGTTTTAATTATTTTTTGGACGTCAAATTTACTTCTACCTTATTTTACACCAATTATTAAAATTACTTCCTTTGTTCAAGCTAGCCCCACGTTAGCAGTAAATGGTTTTGATACCGGTTGGAATAATCCCCTCATAGGCCACCTTATATCATTAATCATTCGTGGCCCGAACTCGATCCCAATGTTAGGAAAATATTTTTTAAATAATATCATGACTGGTCCATACCTAAAAACTCATACGCATCCTAGTCCAAATGCATTAGTTTTCCGCTTTTCTCATCAGTTTTGATTTTTTCTTTTGTCGATGGTAGTGAGTGATTATTTTACACGAAAGTAGAAGAAACCGATTAAGAGCCTATAAACTTAAACATCTTATTTGGTTTAACAAACTATTAGAAATATTAATGTGTGGTATTTTTAAAAGGATAGGTTTCTTATAAAGTATTATTTTATTTTTAGTTTATATCATATTATTATGATATATAACTTTATTATGTATTTTTATGGTATGGACTATGGAGTAAGTTAGTACTGAAGAAGTTGGTTGAACCATACAACAAACCAAAGACACCTGTGCACTTAAGTTAGTTGTGCTGGGACATGTTGGTCATGTTGTTAGGTCCATCTGGTTACAAACTCATGTTTTAAAGCACATATGTATAGTGGTTGCATTGCTTCATCCTCCAACATTCCCAAATGTTAAATTTTGTATTTTTATTTATAATATTTTTATTTTTTATATATGTTATTTATTTGTGTGCTTAATTGAAGTTTTGCAACCATCACATGGTCACAATGAAATTTATTAGATGAGAAATCAGTTCATCAATACCACCATTATGTACAATATGAATGCCAGATAGACGGACCTAAGCTAAGGGGTGTGCAAAAATTTTGAATATGAAGTTTTTACATATCCGAATTTTGGATATCCAAATTATATGAAATATTTTAAAAAAATTATTAAATAATATACACTAATTAAAAAATTCGGATATTTCATATATTTCGGACAAACTTGTTAAAATTTGGATTGGTATTCTAAATAATTATATAACCCTACAAAAAGTAACTTGGGGTACCTTAGGCTAAATCAATAGTTGTGTCTCTTAACATCACACCCTTAAATAATACCATTGCTTAATAAACACATATGCTATGCCAAGTGCCAACCCAAACCAACATGTTCTAATATACATACCCCTTAAATAATACCTCCAAAACCAACATGGCCAATATACACACCCCTTGAATAATATATTTGAATTAGTTAACACTTTTATGCCATAATAGTATGAACAACGAAGTTTAATATAAAAATAATCGAATAACCTTTTTAAAATTTATGAATCAACGTGATGATGGGATGCGTCGATAACAGCGGCGTTGTGACAATTAAAATTTAAAATTAAATTAATTAAAGAAGCTTTTTAAAATAACAATTGAGGCAATTGAATAACATTTTAAAATTTCCGAATCAACGTGATGATGGGATGCGTCGATAACGTCGGTGGTGTGATAATTAAAAATTAAAATTAAATTAATTAAATAACCTTTTTAAAATAACTACATCTCAATTCATTTTAACACCTGAATCCCCTGAAGCATCATTGCCATTATTAACCACAATATTAAACACATCAATAACCTCTACAACATCATCCTCCATCTCAGAATCAACAAACTTACACTCTGAAACCACACAATTCCCATAAAGATCCGATCTTTTTCCACTTTTTCCGGTATTTCAACTATTTTCACTACCACTGCCATTAAATCTTTTCAAACTTGCGGTAAATCCTCTAACAACTACACAAGGAGCTTGAATTTCTCTAATAACTACACAAGGAGCTTGAATTTCTCTGACAATTGGGGATACATGCTGTGGATATAAACGAAGGCGTGAAACGACACTTGAAGCGATACGATTCGATACCAGATGAGATGATTTGAGCTTTTTTGAAACTTGTGGATGCTTCGATACCGGATGAGATGATTATTTGGGGTGGTGTGACTGGTATATATTAGTTTTTTATCTACAATATAGTGTGGGGTAGAATATTAAAAGGAGATCAGTTTCATAGAGAGAGAGAGAAGATGATGGCGTACAAAACCCCACCGGCGGTTATTATTTAAAAGGGGTGTTTTGTAGGGACACGGCTATTCCTTCACCGATGGTGTCTCCCGTAACTTTTTCAATCCCACTTAATGCTCAAAAACCGTTCATATTCCCAATTTCTTCAATCTCATATTCCTCATCTTCTTCTTCACAGTCTCACCCGATATTCATTCAAAAACACCTATTCACCGTTCAAGGTACATGTCTCTTGCCTCTGTTGATTTCATGGTTGTACTTTTCCCTGTATTGTTCGCAAACAAGGTATATGTATCATGTTATCCACTTGAATTACAATTAGGTTTTACTTCACATCTGATCTTAATATGTTCATACTTTTGGTTTCTAAGTGCATTTTTTCAAGGATCACTTTCTTCTTATTTTCCTTAATTGCTATAAATATCTTTTACTAAATTTTGAAAGACATTAAACAAAAATTATTCTACTGTGGTGAGCGTTGTTAATTCAGCGAATACCGAAATATATGTTCCTGTGTTCCTCTAATTATCATGCTTTTAATTTAATTTGTGTAACTTGCCAACCTCTAATTGTAATGTGACTATTTGAGAGTAACTAGATGTTTGTTAATAATGATGTGTTTTATTATTTAGTCAAATAACAACCACTGTACGTTTTATACATAATTTGTTTGTTTGTTTTTTTTCCTGGAAGACAATGAGAACTTTAATCAAACCAAATCAAAATTCTACGGACCACCAATTGGCTAACATCTTACATAGCCACACCCCCCTTCCCAATGTACTTTTACATAAGGATCTATAAACACTCCTCACTTTTGATCTGTTTTTATTCACAAAAGTCTGATCGAGTGAATTGTGCCAAATAATGCGTCAATGAGAGTACGCGCCTAGGAATCAAACCTCTTTTCTTTCCAGGGCACCATATTTCTCAGCATCCTACCATAATTTTCGGCTACACACTCTTCTATAAACATATATAATAGTGTACTATGAACATTTAATCATAAATTTTGTCTTTAAAGTCTTATTCGGTTGACCATATACATTTAATCCTCGTTGACTCATTTTATCATTGCTTTATAGGACAATCAACATGCCATTCGTTGAGATATCAACGATTAGACCAAATGATAATGCAGAGCCCCTTCAAATAAGAGTAATAAGAAAGTGGATACCGTATGGAAATAGACAAGAGCTTTGCTATCTTTTTGTAGATAACCATGTAAGCTCTGTGACATATATTTTAATTTACTACTATTATTGCTATTGTTTTTTTATATATGTTGAACTGTTTTTTTTTTAAATTAGGGAGATGCAATAGAAGCAATAGCCGATCTACATCATCAATCCCATTTTGAGTCACATATAACGCTACATTCTTGCTACACTATCCCTGAGTACCTATTAGACACTGCAAGATCGTCCATGAATGTTGTACCCCATACAACATGTATCAGACTTGGTCTACGAACATCCTTTTCGCAATTTGATGACGACGCCATCCCCTACCATTACTTCAACTTTGTCAACTACGATCGTTTAAGGCCCCGCATTGACAACCATCTTTTGCTAACGGGTATTTATTATTACATTAGCTTTCATTATCAAAAAAATTCCTTTTTTAATGATATTTTTTTTTAGATTACATTGGTCGTATGGAACGAGTATCACCTATCCTTAATAGGGCAGGCAACAACCTATTAATAATCAATCTTCAAGATCAAAGGTATACATACAATTTTGGTCATACAGAAATAGTATCACCTATTGATGTGTGTAAAATACAACATATAAAATACATCAAATGAGGCATAAAACTAACCATTTTTTAGTACTAATGTTGGAAAAGTGTGATTTTGTCTTCCTTTTGTATTTTCAGGACCAAATGAGCCTAAATGAACAAAAGGAACAAATATGCAGCAAAAACTAACATAAATACAAAGAAAAGGAATAAACGTGGCATGCCCGACCCCTCGACAGCACCTTCCCAAGCAAAAACAAGAGACAGAAGGCTGACCATGGCCCCGTGCCCAGCGAACACGGGGGGGCGTGGTCAGATGTCTGCAGAAAAGACAAAGCTATAGAAGCTTCTATTCCTAGCATGGAGGCGTGCCCAACTCAATACGGGCCGTGGTCAACGCTAAGATTCGCAGAATCTTGCAAATCTTGATAGTACAGATACGCTTCTGCACACGGGGCCGTGCCCAGCGAACACGGGGGCGTGTGGAGCCTAATACAGACAATTGCAATTAATGAAGAAAGAGAAAGAGGATGGCCACGGGGCCGTGTCCGGGCGTCTGTGCAGGCTATAAATAGGGGTGCTTGGTTCACTTCAAAGGCATATCTTGGCAAACCACCTCTCTCCCACTTCACCACCACTACAACACCCACATCCACCACCATCATCCATCATCCACCTTAGAGTGTGTGTAGTAGTCTCGAGATCCAAGATTGATAGTAAGAGTTCTTGTCAATCAAAGGCCATGTTTGGATAAGCCTCTTACATCACTTGGTGAAGACAAGCATTTAATGTAATACTTTTGATTTTTAATCTTTTCGCACTTTTTATTTGGTTTTGTATTAATGACTTTAATAACTAGTTTCTTATGTTGAAGGTGAAACTTCCTTATCATTTGTCCGTGGTGTTTTGGCGTTATTTTACTATCTATATAAAATAAAAGATTTTCACCATTCATATCTCTACGGTCTATATAGAGATATGTTGGCTACCTGGTCGGGGATTAAGGGAATGGTTTGGGTTCTTGCCTTGTTCAGTGTATAGATCCTGCAAGGACCTGGGTCAAGCTTACTAGGACCTCTTTCAATACCCACTGGTATTGGATGGTAGGGGTGCGAATGGCTTGATCCCCTCATATGTAAACTACTATTAATACATTAACCCGGCTACTTGGGATTGTATCCCTGCTGACTCAAATCACTTAGCCGAGGGTAACGTCGCCTTCAAAAGAGGGGCCTACCACATTACGCATTAATAACTTAATTAATTATCTTTCAATATTCCGACCCTTTGGGATTGTATCCTTGCTGACTCAAACCACTAGGTTGAGGGTAACGTCACATTCAAAAGAGGGGCCTACTACTATAACTAAGATAATCTCTTAAAAAGTGCAAAACTGCGGAAATCATCAAAGGTTACATTAAAGGCGAGTTGGATCCAAGTGATTCATCTTGTCTATCTGTTTTTATTTTATTTTTATTTTTCAGCATTTTAGTTTTATTTTTCATGTTTAAAACCTTTTCTAAAACTTTTGATTTGATTAGACGTTGAGGATAAACCGGTACTAAAAGCTCTTGTATCCTTGGACGACCTCGGTATCTTACCGCTATACTACGCTCACGATGGGTGCACTTGCCCATATGTGTGTTTAGTGTTAGTAGAATATCGTGTTTTATAAATTTAAAACTTGACTAACGTGTTAAAAAGGGCTTAAAATATCAATAAACATATAAAACACTACACACGCATCACCTATCCTTACAAATATCCTACTTTAGTAAACTCTCTATTTTCTAATATCAATATATCTTTGCAGCGGGAACTTTATTGAGGCCACCTTATGGGAGCAAATTGCATTTTCCTTCGACAGAGAAGCTGCTTTACAAAATCCTCAACCCGTGATAATAGCTATGACATCAATGAAAGTCACGGAGTATAAAGGTATACATAAAATTTTGACCATTCATCTAGCATCACTTTTGCATAAACATACACTGTAATATCAGGAACACTTCAATTGGGATCTACCAACGCAACTACTATTGTCATCAATCCAGATATTGAAGATCTTAAGAATGTCATTACTAGGTATAAACACACATTAACCTAATCTATTTTTATTACTTAATATAATGCTTTATAATATGTGTATGTAACAACCCTTGGAATAATCCATAAACAAAATTCGAAGTGTGTACGATAAAACTTGAAAACCTGACGGTTGATGAACCAACCCGCACAAAAGTACCTTTATTAGATTCACAATTAAAAACCGAACCAA